>NW_025725253.1:103585-361481 GCF_021461395.2 Schistocerca americana
CTAACGTGACGAATTGTCAATAAAAAAAAAATGCGGCTGCTTTCGACCGAAAAGTATGATTTTGTGTGTGTTGGGATAAGAACCGAATGCGAATTCTGCCATGCGCCTACATTATATGGGCGCCAACGGCCATACCATGTTGAGTACACCGGTTCTCGTCCGATCACCGAAGTTAAGCAACATCGGGCGTGGTTAGTACTTGGATGGGTGACCACCTGGGAACACCACGTGCTGTTGGCTCCCTTTCATTTACCCTTTTTTTTTTTATACCGCCCTCTTTCCATACCACCGTTCTGTTGTGACAAAGATTCTTGCTTAAGCATTTTAATCTACTGTAATGACCATAAGGTGCGAAATTGCAGTAAATATCTCAGTTTGAGGGAGAATGTGCTAACCAAGTTCGCCAGGAAGTCTTTGAAAACGACAAAACAGTACGAATCGGCAGATGTGTTCTGAAATACGTCAGCGCCTGTTGTTGTGTAGCGGTGTACAATTCCTACTTCGATATGTAATTATAAATTTATTCCTCAGTCGTCTCGTCTCGTCTCGTCATCTCCTGCAGACGTTTCTTGTGCTTGCGCTGTTATATGGGCCACGACCCGAGCGGCAGCGAGCGGCAGTCGAGCAAAGTCGGGACAAGTCGGGACGGGGACAGGGACAGCGATAGGAATGGTGCGAATGCACTGCAAATTACGCAAACACCTCGTCTGAGGCGAGGCGAGGAAGCTCACATCGCCAGCAGTGGCGCCCTCCAACAACACTCTGCCACACCCCGCACAGGCCATACGCCGGTCGGCCGCGCGCCAGCCCTCCTGCGCTGGACACCAGGGACAAGATGCGTCTTCCGCGAGTGTCGAAGGCTGCACGCGCCAAGCGGATGACAGGAGGTGCAACGAGAAGCTGCGCGTCTCACACACACGGCGGCGCGCCCGCTAATTCGGCAGTCGCTCTGCTGGCACGTCGGATTGCAGAAGGAAGTGCTTACAATTACAATTCTGTTCGTGTTTTATGTTGTAAAGTTGTTAGCTTGTAACGATGTAATGTTAATAAATAAATTTATAAATCTCACAAAAAAAAAAAAAAATACACGAAGCGCGTCCTTCCGGCTCATAAGTTTTGGAACTCAGGATTGCGTTCGCGCTAACGTGACGAATTGTCAATAAAAAAAAATGCGGCTGCTTTCGACCGAAAAGTATGATTTTGTGTGTGTTGGGATAAGAACCGAATGCGAATTCTGCCATGCGCCTACATTATATGGGCGCCAACGGCCATACCATGTTGAGTACACCGGTTCTCGTCCGATCACCGAAGTTAAGCAACATCGGGCGTGGTTAGTACTTGGATGGGTGACCACCTGGGAACACCACGTGCTGTTGGCTCCCTTTCATTTACCTTTTTTTTTTTTTATACCGCCCTCTTTCCATACCACCGTTCTGTTGTGACAAAGATTCTTGCTTAAGCATTTTAATCTACTGTAATGACCATAAGGTGCGAAATTGCAGTAAATATCTCAGTTTGAGGGAGAATGTGCTAACCAAGTTCGCCAGGAAGTCTTTGAAAACGACAAAACAGTACGAATCGGCAGATGTGTTCTGAAATACGTCAGCGCCTGTTGTTGTGTAGCGGTGTACAATTCCTACTTCGATATGTAATTATAAATTTATTCCTCAGTCGTCTCGTCTCGTCTCGTCATCTCCTGCAGACGTTTCTTGTGCTTGCGCTGTTATATGGGCCACGACCCGAGCGGCAGCGAGCGGCAGTCGAGCAAAGTCGGGACAAGTCGGGACGGGGACAGGGACAGCGATAGGAATGGTGCGAATGCACTGCAAATTACGCAAACACCTCGTCTGAGGCGAGGCGAGGAAGCTCACATCGCCAGCAGTGGCGCCCTCCAACAACACTCTGCCACACCCCGCACAGGCCATACGCCGGTCGGCCGCGCGCCAGCCCTCCTGCGCTGGACACCAGGGACAAGATGCGTCTTCCGCGAGTGTCGAAGGCTGCACGCGCCAAGCGGATGACAGGAGGTGCAACGAGAAGCTGCGCGTCTCACACACACGGCGGCGCGCCCGCTAATTCGGCAGTCGCTCTGCTGGCACGTCGGATTGCAGAAGGAAGTGCTTACAATTACAATTCTGTTCGTGTTTTATGTTGTAAAGTTGTTAGCTTGTAACGATGTAATGTTAATAAATAAATTTATAAATCTCACAAAAAAAAAAAAAAATACACGAAGCGCGTCCTTCCGGCTCATAAGTTTTGGAACTCAGGATTGCGTTCGCGCTAACGTGACGAATTGTCAATAAAAAAAAAATGCGGCTGCTTTCGACCGAAAAGTATGATTTTGTGTGTGTTGGGATAAGAACCGAATGCGAATTCTGCCATGCGCCTACATTATATGGGCGCCAACGGCCATACCATGTTGAGTACACCGGTTCTCGTCCGATCACCGAAGTTAAGCAACATCGGGCGTGGTTAGTACTTGGATGGGTGACCACCTGGGAACACCACGTGCTGTTGGCTCCCTTTCATTTACCTTTTTTTTTTTTTATACCGCCCTCTTTCCATACCACCGTTCTGTTGTGACAAAGATTCTTGCTTAAGCATTTTAATCTACTGTAATGACCATAAGGTGCGAAATTGCAGTAAATATCTCAGTTTGAGGGAGAATGTGCTAACCAAGTTCGCCAGGAAGTCTTTGAAAACGACAAAACAGTACGAATCGGCAGATGTGTTCTGAAATACGTCAGCGCCTGTTGTTGTGTAGCGGTGTACAATTCCTACTTCGATATGTAATTATAAATTTATTCCTCAGTCGTCTCGTCTCGTCTCGTCATCTCCTGCAGACGTTTCTTGTGCTTGCGCTGTTATATGGGCCACGACCCGAGCGGCAGCGAGCGGCAGTCGAGCAAAGTCGGGACAAGTCGGGACGGGGACAGGGACAGCGATAGGAATGGTGCGAATGCACTGCAAATTACGCAAACACCTCGTCTGAGGCGAGGCGAGGAAGCTCACATCGCCAGCAGTGGCGCCCTCCAACAACACTCTGCCACACCCCGCACAGGCCATACGCCGGTCGGCCGCGCGCCAGCCCTCCTGCGCTGGACACCAGGGACAAGATGCGTCTTCCGCGAGTGTCGAAGGCTGCACGCGCCAAGCGGATGACAGGAGGTGCAACGAGAAGCTGCGCGTCTCACACACACGGCGGCGCGCCCGCTAATTCGGCAGTCGCTCTGCTGGCACGTCGGATTGCAGAAGGAAGTGCTTACAATTACAATTCTGTTCGTGTTTTATGTTGTAAAGTTGTTAGCTTGTAACGATGTAATGTTAATAAATAAATTTATAAATCTCACAAAAAAAAAAAAAAATACACGAAGCGCGTCCTTCCGGCTCATAAGTTTTGGAACTCAGGATTGCGTTCGCGCTAACGTGACGAATTGTCAATAAAAAAAAAATGCGGCTGCTTTCGACCGAAAAGTATGATTTTGTGTGTGTTGGGATAAGAACCGAATGCGAATTCTGCCATGCGCCTACATTATATGGGCGCCAACGGCCATACCATGTTGAGTACACCGGTTCTCGTCCGATCACCGAAGTTAAGCAACATCGGGCGTGGTTAGTACTTGGATGGGTGACCACCTGGGAACACCACGTGCTGTTGGCTCCCTTTCATTTACCTTTTTTTTTTTTTATACCGCCCTCTTTCCATACCACCGTTCTGTTGTGACAAAGATTCTTGCTTAAGCATTTTAATCTACTGTAATGACCATAAGGTGCGAAATTGCAGTAAATATCTCAGTTTGAGGGAGAATGTGCTAACCAAGTTCGCCAGGAAGTCTTTGAAAACGACAAAACAGTACGAATCGGCAGATGTGTTCTGAAATACGTCAGCGCCTGTTGTTGTGTAGCGGTGTACAATTCCTACTTCGATATGTAATTATAAATTTATTCCTCAGTCGTCTCGTCTCGTCTCGTCATCTCCTGCAGACGTTTCTTGTGCTTGCGCTGTTATATGGGCCACGACCCGAGCGGCAGCGAGCGGCAGTCGAGCAAAGTCGGGACAAGTCGGGACGGGGACAGGGACAGCGATAGGAATGGTGCGAATTGCACTGCAAATTACGCAAACACCTCGTCTGAGGCGAGGCGAGGAAGCTCACATCGCCAGCAGTGGCGCCCTCCAACAACACTCTGCCACACCCCGCACAGGCCATACGCCGGTCGGCCGCGCGCCAGCCCTCCTGCGCTGGACACCAGGGACAAGATGCGTCTTCCGCGAGTGTCGAAGGCTGCACGCGCCAAGCGGATGACAGGAGGTGCAACGAGAAGCTGCGCGTCTCACACACACGGCGGCGCGCCCGCTAATTCGGCAGTCGCTCTGCTGGCACGTCGGATTGCAGAAGGAAGTGCTTACAATTACAATTCTGTTCGTGTTTTATGTTGTAAAGTTGTTAGCTTGTAACGATGTAATGTTAATAAATAAATTTATAAATCTCACAAAAAAAAAAAAAAAATACACGAAGCGCGTCCTTCCGGCTCATAAGTTTTGGAACTCAGGATTGCGTTCGCGCTAACGTGACGAATTGTCAATAAAAAAAAAATGCGGCTGCTTTCGACCGAAAAGTATGATTTTGTGTGTGTTGGGATAAGAACCGAATGCGAATTCTGCCATGCGCCTACATTATATGGGCGCCAACGGCCATACCATGTTGAGTACACCGGTTCTCGTCCGATCACCGAAGTTAAGCAACATCGGGCGTGGTTAGTACTTGGATGGGTGACCACCTGGGAACACCACGTGCTGTTGGCTCCCTTTCATTTACCTTTTTTTTTTTATACCGCCCTCTTTCCATACCACCGTTCTGTTGTGACAAAGATTCTTGCTTAAGCATTTTAATCTACTGTAATGACCATAAGGTGCGAAATTGCAGTAAATATCTCAGTTTGAGGGAGAATGTGCTAACCAAGTTCGCCAGGAAGTCTTTGAAAACGACAAAACAGTACGAATCGGCAGATGTGTTCTGAAATACGTCAGCGCCTGTTGTTGTGTAGCGGTGTACAATTCCTACTTCGATATGTAATTATAAATTTATTCCTCAGTCGTCTCGTCTCGTCTCGTCATCTCCTGCAGACGTTTCTTGTGCTTGCGCTGTTATATGGGCCACGACCCGAGCGGCAGCGAGCGGCAGTCGAGCAAAGTCGGGACAAGTCGGGACGGGGACAGGGACAGCGATAGGAATGGTGCGAATGCACTGCAAATTACGCAAACACCTCGTCTGAGGCGAGGCGAGGAAGCTCACATCGCCAGCAGTGGCGCCCTCCAACAACACTCTGCCACACCCCGCACAGGCCATACGCCGGTCGGCCGCGCGCCAGCCCTCCTGCGCTGGACACCAGGGACAAGATGCGTCTTCCGCGAGTGTCGAAGGCTGCACGCGCCAAGCGGATGACAGGAGGTGCAACGAGAAGCTGCGCGTCTCACACACACGGCGGCGCGCCCGCTAATTCGGCAGTCGCTCTGCTGGCACGTCGGATTGCAGAAGGAAGTGCTTACAATTACAATTCTGTTCGTGTTTTATGTTGTAAAGTTGTTAGCTTGTAACGATGTAATGTTAATAAATAAATTTATAAATCTCACAAAAAAAAAAAAAAATACACGAAGCGCGTCCTTCCGGCTCATAAGTTTTGGAACTCAGGATTGCGTTCGCGCTAACGTGACGAATTGTCAATAAAAAAAAAATGCGGCTGCTTTCGACCGAAAAGTATGATTTTGTGTGTGTTGGGATAAGAACCGAATGCGAATTCTGCCATGCGCCTACATTATATGGGCGCCAACGGCCATACCATGTTGAGTACACCGGTTCTCGTCCGATCACCGAAGTTAAGCAACATCGGGCGTGGTTAGTACTTGGATGGGTGACCACCTGGGAACACCACGTGCTGTTGGCTCCCTTTCATTTACCTTTTTTTTTTTTTATACCGCCCTCTTTCCATACCACCGTTCTGTTGTGACAAAGATTCTTGCTTAAGCATTTTAATCTACTGTAATGACCATAAGGTGCGAAATTGCAGTAAATATCTCAGTTTGAGGGAGAATGTGCTAACCAAGTTCGCCAGGAAGTCTTTGAAAACGACAAAACAGTACGAATCGGCAGATGTGTTCTGAAATACGTCAGCGCCTGTTGTTGTGTAGCGGTGTACAATTCCTACTTCGATATGTAATTATAAATTTATTCCTCAGTCGTCTCGTCTCGTCTCGTCATCTCCTGCAGACGTTTCTTGTGCTTGCGCTGTTATATGGGCCACGACCCGAGCGGCAGCGAGCGGCAGTCGAGCAAAGTCGGGACAAGTCGGGACGGGGACAGGGACAGCGATAGGAATGGTGCGAATGCACTGCAAATTACGCAAACACCTCGTCTGAGGCGAGGCGAGGAAGCTCACATCGCCAGCAGTGGCGCCCTCCAACAACACTCTGCCACACCCCGCACAGGCCATACGCCGGTCGGCCGCGCGCCAGCCCTCCTGCGCTGGACACCAGGGACAAGATGCGTCTTCCGCGAGTGTCGAAGGCTGCACGCGCCAAGCGGATGACAGGAGGTGCAACGAGAAGCTGCGCGTCTCACACACACGGCGGCGCGCCCGCTAATTCGGCAGTCGCTCTGCTGGCACGTCGGATTGCAGAAGGAAGTGCTTACAATTACAATTCTGTTCGTGTTTTATGTTGTAAAGTTGTTAGCTTGTAACGATGTAATGTTAATAAATAAATTTATAAATCTCACAAAAAAAAAAAAAAATACACGAAGCGCGTCCTTCCGGCTCATAAGTTTTGGAACTCAGGATTGCGTTCGCGCTAACGTGACGAATTGTCAATAAAAAAAAAATGCGGCTGCTTTCGACCGAAAAGTATGATTTTGTGTGTGTTGGGATAAGAACCGAATGCGAATTCTGCCATGCGCCTACATTATATGGGCGCCAACGGCCATACCATGTTGAGTACACCGGTTCTCGTCCGATCACCGAAGTTAAGCAACATCGGGCGTGGTTAGTACTTGGATGGGTGACCACCTGGGAACACCACGTGCTGTTGGCTCCCTTTCATTTACCTTTTTTTTTTTATACCGCCCTCTTTCCATACCACCGTTCTGTTGTGACAAAGATTCTTGCTTAAGCATTTTAATCTACTGTAATGACCATAAGGTGCGAAATTGCAGTAAATATCTCAGTTTGAGGGAGAATGTGCTAACCAAGTTCGCCAGGAAGTCTTTGAAAACGACAAAACAGTACGAATCGGCAGATGTGTTCTGAAATACGTCAGCGCCTGTTGTTGTGTAGCGGTGTACAATTCCTACTTCGATATGTAATTATAAATTTATTCCTCAGTCGTCTCGTCTCGTCTCGTCATCTCCTGCAGACGTTTCTTGTGCTTGCGCTGTTATATGGGCCACGACCCGAGCGGCAGCGAGCGGCAGTCGAGCAAAGTCGGGACAAGTCGGGACGGGGACAGGGACAGCGATAGGAATGGTGCGAATGCACTGCAAATTACGCAAACACCTCGTCTGAGGCGAGGCGAGGAAGCTCACATCGCCAGCAGTGGCGCCCTCCAACAACACTCTGCCACACCCCGCACAGGCCATACGCCGGTCGGCCGCGCGCCAGCCCTCCTGCGCTGGACACCAGGGACAAGATGCGTCTTCCGCGAGTGTCGAAGGCTGCACGCGCCAAGCGGATGACAGGAGGTGCAACGAGAAGCTGCGCGTCTCACACACACGGCGGCGCGCCCGCTAATTCGGCAGTCGCTCTGCTGGCACGTCGGATTGCAGAAGGAAGTGCTTACAATTACAATTCTGTTCGTGTTTTATGTTGTAAAGTTGTTAGCTTGTAACGATGTAATGTTAATAAATAAATTTATAAATCTCACAAAAAAAAAAAAAAATACACGAAGCGCGTCCTTCCGGCTCATAAGTTTTGGAACTCAGGATTGCGTTCGCGCTAACGTGACGAATTGTCAATAAAAAAAAAATGCGGCTGCTTTCGACCGAAAAGTATGATTTTGTGTGTGTTGGGATAAGAACCGAATGCGAATTCTGCCATGCGCCTACATTATATGGGCGCCAACGGCCATACCATGTTGAGTACACCGGTTCTCGTCCGATCACCGAAGTTAAGCAACATCGGGCGTGGTTAGTACTTGGATGGGTGACCACCTGGGAACACCACGTGCTGTTGGCTCCCTTTCATTTACCTTTTTTTTTTTTTATACCGCCCTCTTTCCATACCACCGTTCTGTTGTGACAAAGATTCTTGCTTAAGCATTTTAATCTACTGTAATGACCATAAGGTGCGAAATTGCAGTAAATATCTCAGTTTGAGGGAGAATGTGCTAACCAAGTTCGCCAGGAAGTCTTTGAAAACGACAAAACAGTACGAATCGGCAGATGTGTTCTGAAATACGTCAGCGCCTGTTGTTGTGTAGCGGTGTACAATTCCTACTTCGATATGTAATTATAAATTTATTCCTCAGTCGTCTCGTCTCGTCTCGTCATCTCCTGCAGACGTTTCTTGTGCTTGCGCTGTTATATGGGCCACGACCCGAGCGGCAGCGAGCGGCAGTCGAGCAAAGTCGGGACAAGTCGGGACGGGGACAGGGACAGCGATAGGAATGGTGCGAATGCACTGCAAATTACGCAAACACCTCGTCTGAGGCGAGGCGAGGAAGCTCACATCGCCAGCAGTGGCGCCCTCCAACAACACTCTGCCACACCCCGCACAGGCCATACGCCGGTCGGCCGCGCGCCAGCCCTCCTGCGCTGGACACCAGGGACAAGATGCGTCTTCCGCGAGTGTCGAAGGCTGCACGCGCCAAGCGGATGACAGGAGGTGCAACGAGAAGCTGCGCGTCTCACACACACGGCGGCGCGCCCGCTAATTCGGCAGTCGCTCTGCTGGCACGTCGGATTGCAGAAGGAAGTGCTTACAATTACAATTCTGTTCGTGTTTTATGTTGTAAAGTTGTTAGCTTGTAACGATGTAATGTTAATAAATAAATTTATAAATCTCACAAAAAAAAAAAAAAATACACGAAGCGCGTCCTTCCGGCTCATAAGTTTTGGAACTCAGGATTGCGTTCGCGCTAACGTGACGAATTGTCAATAAAAAAAAAATGCGGCTGCTTTCGACCGAAAAGTATGATTTTGTGTGTGTTGGGATAAGAACCGAATGCGAATTCTGCCATGCGCCTACATTATATGGGCGCCAACGGCCATACCATGTTGAGTACACCGGTTCTCGTCCGATCACCGAAGTTAAGCAACATCGGGCGTGGTTAGTACTTGGATGGGTGACCACCTGGGAACACCACGTGCTGTTGGCTCCCTTTCATTTACCTTTTTTTTTTTATACCGCCCTCTTTCCATACCACCGTTCTGTTGTGACAAAGATTCTTGCTTAAGCATTTTAATCTACTGTAATGACCATAAGGTGCGAAATTGCAGTAAATATCTCAGTTTGAGGGAGAATGTGCTAACCAAGTTCGCCAGGAAGTCTTTGAAAACGACAAAACAGTACGAATCGGCAGATGTGTTCTGAAATACGTCAGCGCCTGTTGTTGTGTAGCGGTGTACAATTCCTACTTCGATATGTAATTATAAATTTATTCCTCAGTCGTCTCGTCTCGTCTCGTCATCTCCTGCAGACGTTTCTTGTGCTTGCGCTGTTATATGGGCCACGACCCGAGCGGCAGCGAGCGGCAGTCGAGCAAAGTCGGGACAAGTCGGGACGGGGACAGGGACAGCGATAGGAATGGTGCGAATGCACTGCAAATTACGCAAACACCTCGTCTGAGGCGAGGCGAGGAAGCTCACATCGCCAGCAGTGGCGCCCTCCAACAACACTCTGCCACACCCCGCACAGGCCATACGCCGGTCGGCCGCGCGCCAGCCCTCCTGCGCTGGACACCAGGGACAAGATGCGTCTTCCGCGAGTGTCGAAGGCTGCACGCGCCAAGCGGATGACAGGAGGTGCAACGAGAAGCTGCGCGTCTCACACACACGGCGGCGCGCCCGCTAATTCGGCAGTCGCTCTGCTGGCACGTCGGATTGCAGAAGGAAGTGCTTACAATTACAATTCTGTTCGTGTTTTATGTTGTAAAGTTGTTAGCTTGTAACGATGTAATGTTAATAAATAAATTTATAAATCTCACAAAAAAAAAAAAATACACGAAGCGCGTCCTTCCGGCTCATAAGTTTTGGAACTCAGGATTGCGTTCGCGCTAACGTGACGAATTGTCAATAAAAAAAAAATGCGGCTGCTTTCGACCGAAAAGTATGATTTTGTGTGTGTTGGGATAAGAACCGAATGCGAATTCTGCCATGCGCCTACATTATATGGGCGCCAACGGCCATACCATGTTGAGTACACCGGTTCTCGTCCGATCACCGAAGTTAAGCAACATCGGGCGTGGTTAGTACTTGGATGGGTGACCACCTGGGAACACCACGTGCTGTTGGCTCCCTTTCATTTACCTTTTTTTTTTTATACCGCCCTCTTTCCATACCACCGTTCTGTTGTGACAAAGATTCTTGCTTAAGCATTTTAATCTACTGTAATGACCATAAGGTGCGAAATTGCAGTAAATATCTCAGTTTGAGGGAGAATGTGCTAACCAAGTTCGCCAGGAAGTCTTTGAAAACGACAAAACAGTACGAATCGGCAGATGTGTTCTGAAATACGTCAGCGCCTGTTGTTGTGTAGCGGTGTACAATTCCTACTTCGATATGTAATTATAAATTTATTCCTCAGTCGTCTCGTCTCGTCTCGTCATCTCCTGCAGACGTTTCTTGTGCTTGCGCTGTTATATGGGCCACGACCCGAGCGGCAGCGAGCGGCAGTCGAGCAAAGTCGGGACAAGTCGGGACGGGGACAGGGACAGCGATAGGAATGGTGCGAATGCACTGCAAATTACGCAAACACCTCGTCTGAGGCGAGGCGAGGAAGCTCACATCGCCAGCAGTGGCGCCCTCCAACAACACTCTGCCACACCCCGCACAGGCCATACGCCGGTCGGCCGCGCGCCAGCCCTCCTGCGCTGGACACCAGGGACAAGATGCGTCTTCCGCGAGTGTCGAAGGCTGCACGCGCCAAGCGGATGACAGGAGGTGCAACGAGAAGCTGCGCGTCTCACACACACGGCGGCGCGCCCGCTAATTCGGCAGTCGCTCTGCTGGCACGTCGGATTGCAGAAGGAAGTGCTTACAATTACAATTCTGTTCGTGTTTTATGTTGTAAAGTTGTTAGCTTGTAACGATGTAATGTTAATAAATAAATTTATAAATCTCACAAAAAAAAAAAAAATACACGAAGCGCGTCCTTCCGGCTCATAAGTTTTGGAACTCAGGATTGCGTTCGCGCTAACGTGACGAATTGTCAATAAAAAAAAAATGCGGCTGCTTTCGACCGAAAAGTATGATTTTGTGTGTGTTGGGATAAGAACCGAATGCGAATTCTGCCATGCGCCTACATTATATGGGCGCCAACGGCCATACCATGTTGAGTACACCGGTTCTCGTCCGATCACCGAAGTTAAGCAACATCGGGCGTGGTTAGTACTTGGATGGGTGACCACCTGGGAACACCACGTGCTGTTGGCTCCCTTTCATTTACCTTTTTTTTTTTTTATACCGCCCTCTTTCCATACCACCGTTCTGTTGTGACAAAGATTCTTGCTTAAGCATTTTAATCTACTGTAATGACCATAAGGTGCGAAATTGCAGTAAATATCTCAGTTTGAGGGAGAATGTGCTAACCAAGTTCGCCAGGAAGTCTTTGAAAACGACAAAACAGTACGAATCGGCAGATGTGTTCTGAAATACGTCAGCGCCTGTTGTTGTGTAGCGGTGTACAATTCCTACTTCGATATGTAATTATAAATTTATTCCTCAGTCGTCTCGTCTCGTCTCGTCATCTCCTGCAGACGTTTCTTGTGCTTGCGCTGTTATATGGGCCACGACCCGAGCGGCAGCGAGCGGCAGTCGAGCAAAGTCGGGACAAGTCGGGACGGGGACAGGGACAGCGATAGGAATGGTGCGAATGCACTGCAAATTACGCAAACACCTCGTCTGAGGCGAGGAGAGGAAGCTCACATCGCCAGCAGTGGCGCCCTCCAACAACACTCTGCCACACCCCGCACAGGCCATACGCCGGTCGGCCGCGCGCCAGCCCTCCTGCGCTGGACACCAGGGACAAGATGCGTCTTCCGCGAGTGTCGAAGGCTGCACGCGCCAAGCGGATGACAGGAGGTGCAACGAGAAGCTGCGCGTCTCACACACACGGCGGCGCGCCCGCTAATTCGGCAGTCGCTCTGCTGGCACGTCGGATTGCAGAAGGAAGTGCTTACAATTACAATTCTGTTCGTGTTTTATGTTGTAAAGTTGTTAGCTTGTAACGATGTAATGTTAATAAATAAATTTATAAATCTCACAAAAAAAAAAAAAAATACACGAAGCGCGTCCTTCCGGCTCATAAGTTTTGGAACTCAGGATTGCGTTCGCGCTAACGTGACGAATTGTCAATAAAAAAAAAATGCGGCTGCTTTCGACCGAAAAGTATGATTTTGTGTGTGTTGGGATAAGAACCGAATGCGAATTCTGCCATGCGCCTACATTATATGGGCGCCAACGGCCATACCATGTTGAGTACACCGGTTCTCGTCCGATCACCGAAGTTAAGCAACATCGGGCGTGGTTAGTACTTGGATGGGTGACCACCTGGGAACACCACGTGCTGTTGGCTCCCTTTCATTTACCTTTTTTTTTTTTTATACCGCCCTCTTTCCATACCACCGTTCTGTTGTGACAAAGATTCTTGCTTAAGCATTTTAATCTACTGTAATGACCATAAGGTGCGAAATTGCAGTAAATATCTCAGTTTGAGGGAGAATGTGCTAACCAAGTTCGCCAGGAAGTCTTTGAAAACGACAAAACAGTACGAATCGGCAGATGTGTTCTGAAATACGTCAGCGCCTGTTGTTGTGTAGCGGTGTACAATTCCTACTTCGATATGTAATTATAAATTTATTCCTCAGTCGTCTCGTCTCGTCTCGTCATCTCCTGCAGACGTTTCTTGTGCTTGCGCTGTTATATGGGCCACGACCCGAGCGGCAGCGAGCGGCAGTCGAGCAAAGTCGGGACAAGTCGGGACGGGGACAGGGACAGCGATAGGAATGGTGCGAATGCACTGCAAATTACGCAAACACCTCGTCTGAGGCGAGGCGAGGAAGCTCACATCGCCAGCAGTGGCGCCCTCCAACAACACTCTGCCACACCCCGCACAGGCCATACGCCGGTCGGCCGCGCGCCAGCCCTCCTGCGCTGGACACCAGGGACAAGATGCGTCTTCCGCGAGTGTCGAAGGCTGCACGCGCCAAGCGGATGACAGGAGGTGCAACGAGAAGCTGCGCGTCTCACACACACGGCGGCGCGCCCGCTAATTCGGCAGTCGCTCTGCTGGCACGTCGGATTGCAGAAGGAAGTGCTTACAATTACAATTCTGTTCGTGTTTTATGTTGTAAAGTTGTTAGCTTGTAACGATGTAATGTTAATAAATAAATTTATAAATCTCACAAAAAAAAAAAAAAATACACGAAGCGCGTCCTTCCGGCTCATAAGTTTTGGAACTCAGGATTGCGTTCGCGCTAACGTGACGAATTGTCAATAAAAAAAAAATGCGGCTGCTTTCGACCGAAAAGTATGATTTTGTGTGTGTTGGGATAAGAACCGAATGCGAATTCTGCCATGCGCCTACATTATATGGGCGCCAACGGCCATACCATGTTGAGTACACCGGTTCTCGTCCGATCACCGAAGTTAAGCAACATCGGGCGTGGTTAGTACTTGGATGGGTGACCACCTGGGAACACCACGTGCTGTTGGCTCCCTTTCATTTACCTTTTTTTTTTTTTATACCGCCCTCTTTCCATACCACCGTTCTGTTGTGACAAAGATTCTTGCTTAAGCATTTTAATCTACTGTAATGACCATAAGGTGCGAAATTGCAGTAAATATCTCAGTTTGAGGGAGAATGTGCTAACCAAGTTCGCCAGGAAGTCTTTGAAAACGACAAAACAGTACGAATCGGCAGATGTGTTCTGAAATACGTCAGCGCCTGTTGTTGTGTAGCGGTGTACAATTCCTACTTCGATATGTAATTATAAATTTATTCCTCAGTCG
Organism: Schistocerca americana; assembly: GCF_021461395.2. Taxonomy (NCBI): domain Eukaryota; kingdom Metazoa; phylum Arthropoda; class Insecta; order Orthoptera; family Acrididae; genus Schistocerca; species Schistocerca americana. Next base: position 117,802 of record NW_025725253.1, read on the forward strand.
TCTCGTCTCGTCTCGTCATCTCCTGCAGACGTTTCTTGTGCTTGCGCTGTTATATGGGCCACGACCCGAGCGGCAGCGAGCGGCAGTCGAGCAAAGTCGGGACAAGTCGGGACGGGGACAGGGACAGCGATAGGAATGGTGCGAATGCACTGCAAATTACGCAAACACCTCGTCTGAGGCGAGGCGAGGAAGCTCACATCGCCAGCAGTGGCGCCCTCCAACAACACTCTGCCACACCCCGCACAGGCCATACGCCGGTCGGCCGCGCGCCAGCCCTCCTGCGCTGGACACCAGGGACAAGATGCGTCTTCCGCGAGTGTCGAAGGCTGCACGCGCCAAGCGGATGACAGGAGGTGCAACGAGAAGCTGCGCGTCTCACACACACGGCGGCGCGCCCGCTAATTCGGCAGTCGCTCTGCTGGCACGTCGGATTGCAGAAGGAAGTGCTTACAATTACAATTCTGTTCGTGTTTTATGTTGTAAAGTTGTTAGCTTGTAACGATGTAATGTTAATAAATAAATTTATAAATCTCACAAAAAAAAAAAAAAATACACGAAGCGCGTCCTTCCGGCTCATAAGTTTTGGAACTCAGGATTGCGTTCGCGCTAACGTGACGAATTGTCAATAAAAAAAAAATGCGGCTGCTTTCGACCGAAAAGTATGATTTTGTGTGTGTTGGGATAAGAACCGAATGCGAATTCTGCCATGCGCCTACATTATATGGGCGCCAACGGCCATACCATGTTGAGTACACCGGTTCTCGTCCGATCACCGAAGTTAAGCAACATCGGGCGTGGTTAGTACTTGGATGGGTGACCACCTGGGAACACCACGTGCTGTTGGCTCCCTTTCATTTACCTTTTTTTTTTTTTATACCGCCCTCTTTCCATACCACCGTTCTGTTGTGACAAAGATTCTTGCTTAAGCATTTTAATCTACTGTAATGACCATAAGGTGCGAAATTGCAGTAAATATCTCAGTTTGAGGGAGAATGTGCTAACCAAGTTCGCCAGGAAGTCTTTGAAAACGACAAAACAGTACGAATCGGCAGATGTGTTCTGAAATACGTCAGCGCCTGTTGTTGTGTAGCGGTGTACAATTCCTACTTCGATATGTAATTATAAATTTATTCCTCAGTCGTCTCGTCTCGTCTCGTCATCTCCTGCAGACGTTTCTTGTGCTTGCGCTGTTATATGGGCCACGACCCGAGCGGCAGCGAGCGGCAGTCGAGCAAAGTCGGGACAAGTCGGGACGGGGACAGGGACAGCGATAGGAATGGTGCGAATGCACTGCAAATTACGCAAACACCTCGTCTGAGGCGAGGAGAGGAAGCTCACATCGCCAGCAGTGGCGCCCTCCAACAACACTCTGCCACACCCCGCACAGGCCATACGCCGGTCGGCCGCGCGCCAGCCCTCCTGCGCTGGACACCAGGGACAAGATGCGTCTTCCGCGAGTGTCGAAGGCTGCACGCGCCAAGCGGATGACAGGAGGTGCAACGAGAAGCTGCGCGTCTCACACACACGGCGGCGCGCCCGCTAATTCGGCAGTCGCTCTGCTGGCACGTCGGATTGCAGAAGGAAGTGCTTACAATTACAATTCTGTTCGTGTTTTATGTTGTAAAGTTGTTAGCTTGTAACGATGTAATGTTAATAAATAAATTTATAAATCTCACAAAAAAAAAAAAAAATACACGAAGCGCGTCCTTCCGGCTCATAAGTTTTGGAACTCAGGATTGCGTTCGCGCTAACGTGACGAATTGTCAATAAAAAAAAAATGCGGCTGCTTTCGACCGAAAAGTATGATTTTGTGTGTGTTGGGATAAGAACCGAATGCGAATTCTGCCATGCGCCTACATTATATGGGCGCCAACGGCCATACCATGTTGAGTACACCGGTTCTCGTCCGATCACCGAAGTTAAGCAACATCGGGCGTGGTTAGTACTTGGATGGGTGACCACCTGGGAACACCACGTGCTGTTGGCTCCCTTTCATTTACCTTTTTTTTTTTTTATACCGCCCTCTTTCCATACCACCGTTCTGTTGTGACAAAGATTCTTGCTTAAGCATTTTAATCTACTGTAATGACCATAAGGTGCGAAATTGCAGTAAATATCTCAGTTTGAGGGAGAATGTGCTAACCAAGTTCGCCAGGAAGTCTTTGAAAACGACAAAACAGTACGAATCGGCAGATGTGTTCTGAAATACGTCAGCGCCTGTTGTTGTGTAGCGGTGTACAATTCCTACTTCGATATGTAATTATAAATTTATTCCTCAGTCGTCTCGTCTCGTCTCGTCATCTCCTGCAGACGTTTCTTGTGCTTGCGCTGTTATATGGGCCACGACCCGAGCGGCAGCGAGCGGCAGTCGAGCAAAGTCGGGACAAGTCGGGACGGGGACAGGGACAGCGATAGGAATGGTGCGAATGCACTGCAAATTACGCAAACACCTCGTCTGAGGCGAGGCGAGGAAGCTCACATCGCCAGCAGTGGCGCCCTCCAACAACACTCTGCCACACCCCGCACAGGCCATACGCCGGTCGGCCGCGCGCCAGCCCTCCTGCGCTGGACACCAGGGACAAGATGCGTCTTCCGCGAGTGTCGAAGGCTGCACGCGCCAAGCGGATGACAGGAGGTGCAACGAGAAGCTGCGCGTCTCACACACACGGCGGCGCGCCCGCTAATTCGGCAGTCGCTCTGCTGGCACGTCGGATTGCAGAAGGAAGTGCTTACAATTACAATTCTGTTCGTGTTTTATGTTGTAAAGTTGTTAGCTTGTAACGATGTAATGTTAATAAATAAATTTATAAATCTCACAAAAAAAAAAAAAAATACACGAAGCGCGTCCTTCCGGCTCATAAGTTTTGGAACTCAGGATTGCGTTCGCGCTAACGTGACGAATTGTCAATAAAAAAAAAATGCGGCTGCTTTCGACCGAAAAGTATGATTTTGTGTGTGTTGGGATAAGAACCGAATGCGAATTCTGCCATGCGCCTACATTATATGGGCGCCAACGGCCATACCATGTTGAGTACACCGGTTCTCGTCCGATCACCGAAGTTAAGCAACATCGGGCGTGGTTAGTACTTGGATGGGTGACCACCTGGGAACACCACGTGCTGTTGGCTCCCTTTCATTTACCTTTTTTTTTTTTTATACCGCCCTCTTTCCATACCACCGTTCTGTTGTGACAAAGATTCTTGCTTAAGCATTTTAATCTACTGTAATGACCATAAGGTGCGAAATTGCAGTAAATATCTCAGTTTGAGGGAGAATGTGCTAACCAAGTTCGCCAGGAAGTCTTTGAAAACGACAAAACAGTACGAATCGGCAGATGTGTTCTGAAATACGTCAGCGCCTGTTGTTGTGTAGCGGTGTACAATTCCTACTTCGATATGTAATTATAAATTTATTCCTCAGTCGTCTCGTCTCGTCTCGTCATCTCCTGCAGACGTTTCTTGTGCTTGCGCTGTTATATGGGCCACGACCCGAGCGGCAGCGAGCGGCAGTCGAGCAAAGTCGGGACAAGTCGGGACGGGGACAGGGACAGCGATAGGAATGGTGCGAATGCACTGCAAATTACGCAAACACCTCGTCTGAGGCGAGGCGAGGAAGCTCACATCGCCAGCAGTGGCGCCCTCCAACAACACTCTGCCACACCCCGCACAGGCCATACGCCGGTCGGCCGCGCGCCAGCCCTCCTGCGCTGGACACCAGGGACAAGATGCGTCTTCCGCGAGTGTCGAAGGCTGCACGCGCCAAGCGGATGACAGGAGGTGCAACGAGAAGCTGCGCGTCTCACACACACGGCGGCGCGCCCGCTAATTCGGCAGTCGCTCTGCTGGCACGTCGGATTGCAGAAGGAAGTGCTTACAATTACAATTCTGTTCGTGTTTTATGTTGTAAAGTTGTTAGCTTGTAACGATGTAATGTTAATAAATAAATTTATAAATCTCACAAAAAAAAAAAAAAATACACGAAGCGCGTCCTTCCGGCTCATGTTTTGGAACTCAGGATTGCGTTCGCGCTAACGTGACGAATTGTCAATAAAAAAAAAATGCGGCTGCTTTCGACCGAAAAGTATGATTTTGTGTGTGTTGGGATAAGAACCGAATGCGAATTCTGCCATGCGCCTACATTATATGGGCGCCAACGGCCATACCATGTTGAGTACACCGGTTCTCGTCCGATCACCGAAGTTAAGCAACATCGGGCGTGGTTAGTACTTGGATGGGTGACCACCTGGGAACACCACGTGCTGTTGGCTCCCTTTCATTTACCTTTTTTTTTTTTTATACCGCCCTCTTTCCATACCACCGTTCTGTTGTGACAAAGATTCTTGCTTAAGCATTTTAATCTACTGTAATGACCATAAGGTGCGAAATTGCAGTAAATATCTCAGTTTGAGGGAGAATGTGCTAACCAAGTTCGCCAGGAAGTCTTTGAAAACGACAAAACAGTACGAATCGGCAGATGTGTTCTGAAATACGTCAGCGCCTGTTGTTGTGTAGCGGTGTACAATTCCTACTTCGATATGTAATTATAAATTTATTCCTCAGTCGTCTCGTCTCGTCTCGTCATCTCCTGCAGACGTTTCTTGTGCTTGCGCTGTTATATGGGCCACGACCCGAGCGGCAGCGAGCGGCAGTCGAGCAAAGTCGGGACAAGTCGGGACGGGGACAGGGACAGCGATAGGAATGGTGCGAATGCACTGCAAATTACGCAAACACCTCGTCTGAGGCGAGGCGAGGAAGCTCACATCGCCAGCAGTGGCGCCCTCCAACAACACTCTGCCACACCCCGCACAGGCCATACGCCGGTCGGCCGCGCGCCAGCCCTCCTGCGCTGGACACCAGGGACAAGATGCGTCTTCCGCGAGTGTCGAAGGCTGCACGCGCCAAGCGGATGACAGGAGGTGCAACGAGAAGCTGCGCGTCTCACACACACGGCGGCGCGCCCGCTAATTCGGCAGTCGCTCTGCTGGCACGTCGGATTGCAGAAGGAAGTGCTTACAATTACAATTCTGTTCGTGTTTTATGTTGTAAAGTTGTTAGCTTGTAACGATGTAATGTTAATAAATAAATTTATAAATCTCACAAAAAAAAAAAAAAAATACACGAAGCGCGTCCTTCCGGCTCATAAGTTTTGGAACTCAGGATTGCGTTCGCGCTAACGTGACGAATTGTCAATAAAAAAAAAATGCGGCTGCTTTCGACCGAAAAGTATGATTTTGTGTGTGTTGGGATAAGAACCGAATGCGAATTCTGCCATGCGCCTACATTATATGGGCGCCAACGGCCATACCATGTTGAGTACACCGGTTCTCGTCCGATCACCGAAGTTAAGCAACATCGGGCGTGGTTAGTACTTGGATGGGTGACCACCTGGGAACACCACGTGCTGTTGGCTCCCTTTCATTTACCTTTTTTTTTTTTTATACCGCCCTCTTTCCATACCACCGTTCTGTTGTGACAAAGATTCTTGCTTAAGCATTTTAATCTACTGTAATGACCATAAGGTGCGAAATTGCAGTAAATATCTCAGTTTGAGGGAGAATGTGCTAACCAAGTTCGCCAGGAAGTCTTTGAAAACGACAAAACAGTACGAATCGGCAGATGTGTTCTGAAATACGTCAGCGCCTGTTGTTGTGTAGCGGTGTACAATTCCTACTTCGATATGTAATTATAAATTTATTCCTCAGTCGTCTCGTCTCGTCTCGTCATCTCCTGCAGACGTTTCTTGTGCTTGCGCTGTTATATGGGCCACGACCCGAGCGGCAGCGAGCGGCAGTCGAGCAAAGTCGGGACAAGTCGGGACGGGGACAGGGACAGCGATAGGAATGGTGCGAATGCACTGCAAATTACGCAAACACCTCGTCTGAGGCGAGGCGAGGAAGCTCACATCGCCAGCAGTGGCGCCCTCCAACAACACTCTGCCACACCCCGCACAGGCCATACGCCGGTCGGCCGCGCGCCAGCCCTCCTGCGCTGGACACCAGGGACAAGATGCGTCTTCCGCGAGTGTCGAAGGCTGCACGCGCCAAGCGGATGACAGGAGGTGCAACGAGAAGCTGCGCGTCTCACACACACGGCGGCGCGCCCGCTAATTCGGCAGTCGCTCTGCTGGCACGTCGGATTGCAGAAGGAAGTGCTTACAATTACAATTCTGTTCGTGTTTTATGTTGTAAAGTTGTTAGCTTGTAACGATGTAATGTTAATAAATAAATTTATAAATCTCACAAAAAAAAAAAAAAATACACGAAGCGCGTCCTTCCGGCTCATAAGTTTTGGAACTCAGGATTGCGTTCGCGCTAACGTGACGAATTGTCAATAAAAAAAAAATGCGGCTGCTTTCGACCGAAAAGTATGATTTTGTGTGTGTTGGGATAAGAACCGAATGCGAATTCTGCCATGCGCCTACATTATATGGGCGCCAACGGCCATACCATGTTGAGTACACCGGTTCTCGTCCGATCACCGAAGTTAAGCAACATCGGGCGTGGTTAGTACTTGGATGGGTGACCACCTGGGAACACCACGTGCTGTTGGCTCCCTTTCATTTACCTTTTTTTTTTTTTATACCGCCCTCTTTCCATACCACCGTTCTGTTGTGACAAAGATTCTTGCTTAAGCATTTTAATCTACTGTAATGACCATAAGGTGCGAAATTGCAGTAAATATCTCAGTTTGAGGGAGAATGTGCTAACCAAGTTCGCCAGGAAGTCTTTGAAAACGACAAAACAGTACGAATCGGCAGATGTGTTCTGAAATACGTCAGCGCCTGTTGTTGTGTAGCGGTGTACAATTCCTACTTCGATATGTAATTATAAATTTATTCCTCAGTCGTCTCGTCTCGTCTCGTCATCTCCTGCAGACGTTTCTTGTGCTTGCGCTGTTATATGGGCCACGACCCGAGCGGCAGCGAGCGGCAGTCGAGCAAAGTCGGGACAAGTCGGGACGGGGACAGGGACAGCGATAGGAATGGTGCGAATGCACTGCAAATTACGCAAACACCTCGTCTGAGGCGAGGCGAGGAAGCTCACATCGCCAGCAGTGGCGCCCTCCAACAACACTCTGCCACACCCCGCACAGGCCATACGCCGGTCGGCCGCGCGCCAGCCCTCCTGCGCTGGACACCAGGGACAAGATGCGTCTTCCGCGAGTGTCGAAGGCTGCACGCGCCAAGCGGATGACAGGAGGTGCAACGAGAAGCTGCGCGTCTCACACACACGGCGGCGCGCCCGCTAATTCGGCAGTCGCTCTGCTGGCACGTCGGATTGCAGAAGGAAGTGCTTACAATTACAATTCTGTTCGTGTTTTATGTTGTAAAGTTGTTAGCTTGTAACGATGTAATGTTAATAAATAAATTTATAAATCTCACAAAAAAAAAAAAAAATACACGAAGCGCGTCCTTCCGGCTCATAAGTTTTGGAACTCAGGATTGCGTTCGCGCTAACGTGACGAATTGTCAATAAAAAAAAAATGCGGCTGCTTTCGACCGAAAAGTATGATTTTGTGTGTGTTGGGATAAGAACCGAATGCGAATTCTGCCATGCGCCTACATTATATGGGCGCCAACGGCCATACCATGTTGAGTACACCGGTTCTCGTCCGATCACCGAAGTTAAGCAACATCGGGCGTGGTTAGTACTTGGATGGGTGACCACCTGGGAACACCACGTGCTGTTGGCTCCCTTTCATTTACCTTTTTTTTTTTTTATACCGCCCTCTTTCCATACCACCGTTCTGTTGTGACAAAGATTCTTGCTTAAGCATTTTAATCTACTGTAATGACCATAAGGTGCGAAATTGCAGTAAATATCTCAGTTTGAGGGAGAATGTGCTAACCAAGTTCGCCAGGAAGTCTTTGAAAACGACAAAACAGTACGAATCGGCAGATGTGTTCTGAAATACGTCAGCGCCTGTTGTTGTGTAGCGGTGTACAATTCCTACTTCGATATGTAATTATAAATTTATTCCTCAGTCGTCTCGTCTCGTCTCGTCATCTCCTGCAGACGTTTCTTGTGCTTGCGCTGTTATATGGGCCACGACCCGAGCGGCAGCGAGCGGCAGTCGAGCAAAGTCGGGACAAGTCGGGACGGGGACAGGGACAGCGATAGGAATGGTGCGAATGCACTGCAAATTACGCAAACACCTCGTCTGAGGCGAGGCGAGGAAGCTCACATCGCCAGCAGTGGCGCCCTCCAACAACACTCTGCCACACCCCGCACAGGCCATACGCCGGTCGGCCGCGCGCCAGCCCTCCTGCGCTGGACACCAGGGACAAGATGCGTCTTCCGCGAGTGTCGAAGGCTGCACGCGCCAAGCGGATGACAGGAGGTGCAACGAGAAGCTGCGCGTCTCACACACACGGCGGCGCGCCCGCTAATTCGGCAGTCGCTCTGCTGGCACGTCGGATTGCAGAAGGAAGTGCTTACAATTACAATTCTGTTCGTGTTTTATGTTGTAAAGTTGTTAGCTTGTAACGATGTAATGTTAATAAATAAATTTATAAATCTCACAAAAAAAAAAAAAAAATACACGAAGCGCGTCCTTCCGGCTCATAAGTTTTGGAACTCAGGATTGCGTTCGCGCTAACGTGACGAATTGTCAATAAAAAAAAAATGCGGCTGCTTTCGACCGAAAAGTATGATTTTGTGTGTGTTGGGATAAGAACCGAATGCGAATTCTGCCATGCGCCTACATTATATGGGCGCCAACGGCCATACCATGTTGAGTACACCGGTTCTCGTCCGATCACCGAAGTTAAGCAACATCGGGCGTGGTTAGTACTTGGATGGGTGACCACCTGGGAACACCACGTGCTGTTGGCTCCCTTTCATTTACCTTTTTTTTTTTTTATACCGCCCTCTTTCCATACCACCGTTCTGTTGTGACAAAGATTCTTGCTTAAGCATTTTAATCTACTGTAATGACCATAAGGTGCGAAATTGCAGTAAATATCTCAGTTTGAGGGAGAATGTGCTAACCAAGTTCGCCAGGAAGTCTTTGAAAACGACAAAACAGTACGAATCGGCAGATGTGTTCTGAAATACGTCAGCGCCTGTTGTTGTGTAGCGGTGTACAATTCCTACTTCGATATGTAATTATAAATTTATTCCTCAGTCGTCTCGTCTCGTCTCGTCATCTCCTGCAGACGTTTCTTGTGCTTGCGCTGTTATATGGGCCACGACCCGAGCGGCAGCGAGCGGCAGTCGAGCAAAGTCGGGACAAGTCGGGACGGGGACAGGGACAGCGATAGGAATGGTGCGAATGCACTGCAAATTACGCAAACACCTCGTCTGAGGCGAGGCGAGGAAGCTCACATCGCCAGCAGTGGCGCCCTCCAACAACACTCTGCCACACCCCGCACAGGCCATACGCCGGTCGGCCGCGCGCCAGCCCTCCTGCGCTGGACACCAGGGACAAGATGCGTCTTCCGCGAGTGTCGAAGGCTGCACGCGCCAAGCGGATGACAGGAGGTGCAACGAGAAGCTGCGCGTCTCACACACACGGCGGCGCGCCCGCTAATTCGGCAGTCGCTCTGCTGGCACGTCGGATTGCAGAAGGAAGTGCTTACAATTACAATTCTGTTCGTGTTTTATGTTGTAAAGTTGTTAGCTTGTAACGATGTAATGTTAATAAATAAATTTATAAATCTCACAAAAAAAAAAAAAAATACACGAAGCGCGTCCTTCCGGCTCATAAGTTTTGGAACTCAGGATTGCGTTCGCGCTAACGTGACGAATTGTCAATAAAAAAAAAATGCGGCTGCTTTCGACCGAAAAGTATGATTTTGTGTGTGTTGGGATAAGAACCGAATGCGAATTCTGCCATGCGCCTACATTATATGGGCGCCAACGGCCATACCATGTTGAGTACACCGGTTCTCGTCCGATCACCGAAGTTAAGCAACATCGGGCGTGGTTAGTACTTGGATGGGTGACCACCTGGGAACACCACGTGCTGTTGGCTCCCTTTCATTTACCTTTTTTTTTTTTTATACCGCCCTCTTTCCATACCACCGTTCTGTTGTGACAAAGATTCTTGCTTAAGCATTTTAATCTACTGTAATGACCATAAGGTGCGAAATTGCAGTAAATATCTCAGTTTGAGGGAGAATGTGCTAACCAAGTTCGCCAGGAAGTCTTTGAAAACGACAAAACAGTACGAATCGGCAGATGTGTTCTGAAATACGTCAGCGCCTGTTGTTGTGTAGCGGTGTACAATTCCTACTTCGATATGTAATTATAAATTTATTCCTCAGTCGTCTCGTCTCGTCTCGTCATCTCCTGCAGACGTTTCTTGTGCTTGCGCTGTTATATGGGCCACGACCCGAGCGGCAGCGAGCGGCAGTCGAGCAAAGTCGGGACAAGTCGGGACGGGGACAGGGACAGCGATAGGAATGGTGCGAATGCACTGCAAATTACGCAAACACCTCGTCTGAGGCGAGGCGAGGAAGCTCACATCGCCAGCAGTGGCGCCCTCCAACAACACTCTGCCACACCCCGCACAGGCCATACGCCGGTCGGCCGCGCGCCAGCCCTCCTGCGCTGGACACCAGGGACAAGATGCGTCTTCCGCGAGTGTCGAAGGCTGCACGCGCCAAGCGGATGACAGGAGGTGCAACGAGAAGCTGCGCGTCTCACACACACGGCGGCGCGCCCGCTAATTCGGCAGTCGCTCTGCTGGCACGTCGGATTGCAGAAGGAAGTGCTTACAATTACAATTCTGTTCGTGTTTTATGTTGTAAAGTTGTTAGCTTGTAACGATGTAATGTTAATAAATAAATTTATAAATCTCACAAAAAAAAAAAAAAATACACGAAGCGCGTCCTTCCGGCTCATAAGTTTTGGAACTCAGGATTGCGTTCGCGCTAACGTGACGAATTGTCAATAAAAAAAAAATGCGGCTGCTTTCGACCGAAAAGTATGATTTTGTGTGTGTTGGGATAAGAACCGAATGCGAATTCTGCCATGCGCCTACATTATATGGGCGCCAACGGCCATACCATGTTGAGTACACCGGTTCTCGTCCGATCACCGAAGTTAAGCAACATCGGGCGTGGTTAGTACTTGGATGGGTGACCACCTGGGAACACCACGTGCTGTTGGCTCCCTTTCATTTACCTTTTTTTTTTTTTATACCGCCCTCTTTCCATACCACCGTTCTGTTGTGACAAAGATTCTTGCTTAAGCATTTTAATCTACTGTAATGACCATAAGGTGCGAAATTGCAGTAAATATCTCAGTTTGAGGGAGAATGTGCTAACCAAGTTCGCCAGGAAGTCTTTGAAAACGACAAAACAGTACGAATCGGCAGATGTGTTCTGAAATACGTCAGCGCCTGTTGTTGTGTAGCGGTGTACAATTCCTACTTCGATATGTAATTATAAATTTATTCCTCAGTCGTCTCGTCTCGTCTCGTCATCTCCTGCAGACGTTTCTTGTGCTTGCGCTGTTATATGGGCCACGACCCGAGCGGCAGCGAGCGGCAGTCGAGCAAAGTCGGGACAAGTCGGGACGGGGACAGGGACAGCGATAGGAATGGTGCGAATGCACTGCAAATTACGCAAACACCTCGTCTGAGGCGAGGCGAGGAAGCTCACATCGCCAGCAGTGGCGCCCTCCAACAACACTCTGCCACACCCCGCACAGGCCATACGCCGGTCGGCCGCGCGCCAGCCCTCCTGCGCTGGACACCAGGGACAAGATGCGTCTTCCGCGAGTGTCGAAGGCTGCACGCGCCAAGCGGATGACAGGAGGTGCAACGAGAAGCTGCGCGTCTCACACACACGGCGGCGCGCCCGCTAATTCGGCAGTCGCTCTGCTGGCACGTCGGATTGCAGAAGGAAGTGCTTACAATTACAATTCTGTTCGTGTTTTATGTTGTAAAGTTGTTAGCTTGTAACGATGTAATGTTAATAAATAAATTTATAAATCTCACAAAAAAAAAAAAAAAATACACGAAGCGCGTCCTTCCGGCTCATAAGTTTTGGAACTCAGGATTGCGTTCGCGCTAACGTGACGAATTGTCAATAAAAAAAAAATGCGGCTGCTTTCGACCGAAAAGTATGATTTTGTGTGTGTTGGGATAAGAACCGAATGCGAATTCTGCCATGCGCCTACATTATATGGGCGCCAACGGCCATACCATGTTGAGTACACCGGTTCTCGTCCGATCACCGAAGTTAAGCAACATCGGGCGTGGTTAGTACTTGGATGGGTGACCACCTGGGAACACCACGTGCTGTTGGCTCCCTTTCATTTACCTTTTTTTTTTTTTATACCGCCCTCTTTCCATACCACCGTTCTGTTGTGACAAAGATTCTTGCTTAAGCATTTTAATCTACTGTAATGACCATAAGGTGCGAAATTGCAGTAAATATCTCAGTTTGAGGGAGAATGTGCTAACCAAGTTCGCCAGGAAGTCTTTGAAAACGACAAAACAGTACGAATCGGCAGATGTGTTCTGAAATACGTCAGCGCCTGTTGTTGTGTAGCGGTGTACAATTCCTACTTCGATATGTAATTATAAATTTATTCCTCAGTCGTCTCGTCTCGTCTCGTCATCTCCTGCAGACGTTTCTTGTGCTTGCGCTGTTATATGGGCCACGACCCGAGCGGCAGCGAGCGGCAGTCGAGCAAAGTCGGGACAAGTCGGGACGGGGACAGGGACAGCGATAGGAATGGTGCGAATGCACTGCAAATTACGCAAACACCTCGTCTGAGGCGAGGCGAGGAAGCTCACATCGCCAGCAGTGGCGCCCTCCAACAACACTCTGCCACACCCCGCACAGGCCATACGCCGGTCGGCCGCGCGCCAGCCCTCCTGCGCTGGACACCAGGGACAAGATGCGTCTTCCGCGAGTGTCGAAGGCTGCACGCGCCAAGCGGATGACAGGAGGTGCAACGAGAAGCTGCGCGTCTCACACACACGGCGGCGCGCCCGCTAATTCGGCAGTCGCTCTGCTGGCACGTCGGATTGCAGAAGGAAGTGCTTACAATTACAATTCTGTTCGTGTTTTATGTTGTAAAGTTGTTAGCTTGTAACGATGTAATGTTAATAAATAAATTTATAAATCTCACAAAAAAAAAAAAAAATACACGAAGCGCGTCCTTCCGGCTCATAAGTTTTGGAACTCAGGATTGCGTTCGCGCTAACGTGACGAATTGTCAATAAAAAAAAAATGCGGCTGCTTTCGACCGAAAAGTATGATTTTGTGTGTGTTGGGATAAGAACCGAATGCGAATTCTGCCATGCGCCTACATTATATGGGCGCCAACGGCCATACCATGTTGAGTACACCGGTTCTCGTCCGATCACCGAAGTTAAGCAACATCGGGCGTGGTTAGTACTTGGATGGGTGACCACCTGGGAACACCACGTGCTGTTGGCTCCCTTTCATTTACCTTTTTTTTTTTTTATACCGCCCTCTTTCCATACCACCGTTCTGTTGTGACAAAGATTCTTGCTTAAGCATTTTAATCTACTGTAATGACCATAAGGTGCGAAATTGCAGTAAATATCTCAGTTTGAGGGAGAATGTGCTAACCAAGTTCGCCAGGAAGTCTTTGAAAACGACAAAACAGTACGAATCGGCAGATGTGTTCTGAAATACGTCAGCGCCTGTTGTTGTGTAGCGGTGTACAATTCCTACTTCGATATGTAATTATAAATTTATTCCTCAGTCGTCTCGTCTCGTCTCGTCATCTCCTGCAGACGTTTCTTGTGCTTGCGCTGTTATATGGGCCACGACCCGAGCGGCAGCGAGCGGCAGTCGAGCAAAGTCGGGACAAGTCGGGACGGGGACAGGGACAGCGATAGGAATGGTGCGAATGCACTGCAAATTACGCAAACACCTCGTCTGAGGCGAGGCGAGGAAGCTCACATCGCCAGCAGTGGCGCCCTCCAACAACACTCTGCCACACCCCGCACAGGCCATACGCCGGTCGGCCGCGCGCCAGCCCTCCTGCGCTGGACACCAGGGACAAGATGCGTCTTCCGCGAGTGTCGAAGGCTGCACGCGCCAAGCGGATGACAGGAGGTGCAACGAGAAGCTGCGCGTCTCACACACACGGCGGCGCGCCCGCTAATTCGGCAGTCGCTCTGCTGGCACGTCGGATTGCAGAAGGAAGTGCTTACAATTACAATTCTGTTCGTGTTTTATGTTGTAAAGTTGTTAGCTTGTAACGATGTAATGTTAATAAATAAATTTATAAATCTCACAAAAAAAAAAAAAAATACACGAAGCGCGTCCTTCCGGCTCATAAGTTTTGGAACTCAGGATTGCGTTCGCGCTAACGTGACGAATTGTCAATAAAAAAAAAATGCGGCTGCTTTCGACCGAAAAGTATGATTTTGTGTGTGTTGGGATAAGAACCGAATGCGAATTCTGCCATGCGCCTACATTATATGGGCGCCAACGGCCATACCATGTTGAGTACACCGGTTCTCGTCCGATCACCGAAGTTAAGCAACATCGGGCGTGGTTAGTACTTGGATGGGTGACCACCTGGGAACACCACGTGCTGTTGGCTCCCTTTCATTTACCTTTTTTTTTTTTTATACCGCCCTCTTTCCATACCACCGTTCTGTTGTGACAAAGATTCTTGCTTAAGCATTTTAATCTACTGTAATGACCATAAGGTGCGAAATTGCAGTAAATATCTCAGTTTGAGGGAGAATGTGCTAACCAAGTTCGCCAGGAAGTCTTTGAAAACGACAAAACAGTACGAATCGGCAGATGTGTTCTGAAATACGTCAGCGCCTGTTGTTGTGTAGCGGTGTACAATTCCTACTTCGATATGTAATTATAAATTTATTCCTCAGTCGTCTCGTCTCGTCTCGTCATCTCCTGCAGACGTTTCTTGTGCTTGCGCTGTTATATGGGCCACGACCCGAGCGGCAGCGAGCGGCAGTCGAGCAAAGTCGGGACAAGTCGGGACGGGGACAGGGACAGCGATAGGAATGGTGCGAATGCACTGCAAATTACGCAAACACCTCGTCTGAGGCGAGGCGAGGAAGCTCACATCGCCAGCAGTGGCGCCCTCCAACAACACTCTGCCACACCCCGCACAGGCCATACGCCGGTCGGCCGCGCGCCAGCCCTCCTGCGCTGGACACCAGGGACAAGATGCGTCTTCCGCGAGTGTCGAAGGCTGCACGCGCCAAGCGGATGACAGGAGGTGCAACGAGAAGCTGCGCGTCTCACACACACGGCGGCGCGCCCGCTAATTCGGCAGTCGCTCTGCTGGCACGTCGGATTGCAGAAGGAAGTGCTTACAATTACAATTCTGTTCGTGTTTTATGTTGTAAAGTTGTTAGCTTGTAACGATGTAATGTTAATAAATAAATTTATAAATCTCACAAAAAAAAAAAAAAAATACACGAAGCGCGTCCTTCCGGCTCATAAGTTTTGGAACTCAGGATTGCGTTCGCGCTAACGTGACGAATTGTCAATAAAAAAAAAATGCGGCTGCTTTCGACCGAAAAGTATGATTTTGTGTGTGTTGGGATAAGAACCGAATGCGAATTCTGCCATGCGCCTACATTATATGGGCGCCAACGACCATACCATGTTGAGTACACCGGTTCTCGTCCGATCACCGAAGTTAAGCAACATCGGGCGTGGTTAGTACTTGGATGGGTGACCACCTGGGAACACCACGTGCTGTTGGCTCCCTTTCATTTACCTTTTTTTTTTTTTATACCGCCCTCTTTCCATACCACCGTTCTGTTGTGACAAAGATTCTTGCTTAAGCATTTTAATCTACTGTAATGACCATAAGGTGCGAAATTGCAGTAAATATCTCAGTTTGAGGGAGAATGTGCTAACCAAGTTCGCCAGGAAGTCTTTGAAAACGACAAAACAGTACGAATCGGCAGATGTGTTCTGAAATACGTCAGCGCCTGTTGTTGTGTAGCGGTGTACAATTCCTACTTCGATATGTAATTATAAATTTATTCCTCAGTCGTCTCGTCTCGTCTCGTCATCTCCTGCAGACGTTTCTTGTGCTTGCGCTGTTATATGGGCCACGACCCGAGCGGCAGCGAGCGGCAGTCGAGCAAAGTCGGGACAAGTCGGGACGGGGACAGGGACAGCGATAGGAATGGTGCGAATGCACTGCAAATTACGCAAACACCTCGTCTGAGGCGAGGCGAGGAAGCTCACATCGCCAGCAGTGGCGCCCTCCAACAACACTCTGCCACACCCCGCACAGGCCATACGCCGGTCGGCCGCGCGCCAGCCCTCCTGCGCTGGACACCAGGGACAAGATGCGTCTTCCGCGAGTGTCGAAGGCTGCACGCGCCAAGCGGATGACAGGAGGTGCAACGAGAAGCTGCGCGTCTCACACACACGGCGGCGCGCCCGCTAATTCGGCAGTCGCTCTGCTGGCACGTCGGATTGCAGAAGGAAGTGCTTACAATTACAATTCTGTTCGTGTTTTATGTTGTAAAGTTGTTAGCTTGTAACGATGTAATGTTAATAAATAAATTTATAAATCTCACAAAAAAAAAAAAAAATACACGAAGCGCGTCCTTCCGGCTCATAAGTTTTGGAACTCAGGATTGCGTTCGCGCTAACGTGACGAATTGTCAATAAAAAAAAAATGCGGCTGCTTTCGACCGAAAAGTATGATTTTGTGTGTGTTGGGATAAGAACCGAATGCGAATTCTGCCATGCGCCTACATTATATGGGCGCCAACGGCCATACCATGTTGAGTACACCGGTTCTCGTCCGATCACCGAAGTTAAGCAACATCGGGCGTGGTTAGTACTTGGATGGGTGACCACCTGGGAACACCACGTGCTGTTGGCTCCCTTTCATTTACCTTTTTTTTTTTTTATACCGCCCTCTTTCCATACCACCGTTCTGTTGTGACAAAGATTCTTGCTTAAGCATTTTAATCTACTGTAATGACCATAAGGTGCGAAATTGCAGTAAATATCTCAGTTTGAGGGAGAATGTGCTAACCAAGTTCGCCAGGAAGTCTTTGAAAACGACAAAACAGTACGAATCGGCAGATGTGTTCTGAAATACGTCAGCGCCTGTTGTTGTGTAGCGGTGTACAATTCCTACTTCGATATGTAATTATAAATTTATTCCTCAGTCGTCTCGTCTCGTCTCGTCATCTCCTGCAGACGTTTCTTGTGCTTGCGCTGTTATATGGGCCACGACCCGAGCGGCAGCGAGCGGCAGTCGAGCAAAGTCGGGACAAGTCGGGACGGGGACAGGGACAGCGATAGGAATGGTGCGAATGCACTGCAAATTACGCAAACACCTCGTCTGAGGCGAGGCGAGGAAGCTCACATCGCCAGCAGTGGCGCCCTCCAACAACACTCTGCCACACCCCGCACAGGCCATACGCCGGTCGGCCGCGCGCCAGCCCTCCTGCGCTGGACACCAGGGACAAGATGCGTCTTCCGCGAGTGTCGAAGGCTGCACGCGCCAAGCGGATGACAGGAGGTGCAACGAGAAGCTGCGCGTCTCACACACACGGCGGCGCGCCCGCTAATTCGGCAGTCGCTCTGCTGGCACGTCGGATTGCAGAAGGAAGTGCTTACAATTACAATTCTGTTCGTGTTTTATGTTGTAAAGTTGTTAGCTTGTAACGATGTAATGTTAATAAATAAATTTATAAATCTCACAAAAAAAAAAAAAAAATACACGAAGCGCGTCCTTCCGGCTCATAAGTTTTGGAACTCAGGATTGCGTTCGCGCTAACGTGACGAATTGTCAATAAAAAAAAAATGCGGCTGCTTTCGACCGAAAAGTATGATTTTGTGTGTGTTGGGATAAGAACCGAATGCGAATTCTGCCATGCGCCTACATTATATGGGCGCCAACGGCCATACCATGTTGAGTACACCGGTTCTCGTCCGATCACCGAAGTTAAGCAACATCGGGCGTGGTTAGTACTTGGATGGGTGACCACCTGGGAACACCACGTGCTGTTGGCTCCCTTTCATTTACCTTTTTTTTTTTTTATACCGCCCTCTTTCCATACCACCGTTCTGTTGTGACAAAGATTCTTGCTTAAGCATTTTAATCTACTGTAATGACCATAAGGTGCGAAATTGCAGTAAATATCTCAGTTTGAGGGAGAATGTGCTAACCAAGTTCGCCAGGAAGTCTTTGAAAACGACAAAACAGTACGAATCGGCAGATGTGTTCTGAAATACGTCAGCGCCTGTTGTTGTGTAGCGGTGTACAATTCCTACTTCGATATGTAATTATAAATTTATTCCTCAGTCGTCTCGTCTCGTCTCGTCATCTCCTGCAGACGTTTCTTGTGCTTGCGCTGTTATATGGGCCACGACCCGAGCGGCAGCGAGCGGCAGTCGAGCAAAGTCGGGACAAGTCGGGACGGGGACAGGGACAGCGATAGGAATGGTGCGAATGCACTGCAAATTACGCAAACACCTCGTCTGAGGCGAGGCGAGGAAGCTCACATCGCCAGCAGTGGCGCCCTCCAACAACACTCTGCCACACCCCGCACAGGCCATACGCCGGTCGGCCGCGCGCCAGCCCTCCTGCGCTGGACACCAGGGACAAGATGCGTCTTCCGCGAGTGTCGAAGGCTGCACGCGCCAAGCGGATGACAGGAGGTGCAACGAGAAGCTGCGCGTCTCACACACACGGCGGCGCGCCCGCTAATTCGGCAGTCGCTCTGCTGGCACGTCGGATTGCAGAAGGAAGTGCTTACAATTACAATTCTGTTCGTGTTTTATGTTGTAAAGTTGTTAGCTTGTAACGATGTAATGTTAATAAATAAATTTATAAATCTCACAAAAAAAAAAAAAAAATACACGAAGCGCGTCCTTCCGGCTCATAAGTTTTGGAACTCAGGATTGCGTTCGCGCTAACGTGACGAATTGTCAATAAAAAAAAAATGCGGCTGCTTTCGACCGAAAAGTATGATTTTGTGTGTGTTGGGATAAGAACCGAATGCGAATTCTGCCATGCGCCTACATTATATGGGCGCCAACGGCCATACCATGTTGAGTACACCGGTTCTCGTCCGATCACCGAAGTTAAGCAACATCGGGCGTGGTTAGTACTTGGATGGGTGACCACCTGGGAACACCACGTGCTGTTGGCTCCCTTTCATTTACCTTTTTTTTTTTTTATACCGCCCTCTTTCCATACCACCGTTCTGTTGTGACAAAGATTCTTGCTTAAGCATTTTAATCTACTGTAATGACCATAAGGTGCGAAATTGCAGTAAATATCTCAGTTTGAGGGAGAATGTGCTAACCAAGTTCGCCAGGAAGTCTTTGAAAACGACAAAACAGTACGAATCGGCAGATGTGTTCTGAAATACGTCAGCGCCTGTTGTTGTGTAGCGGTGTACAATTCCTACTTCGATATGTAATTATAAATTTATTCCTCAGTCGTCTCGTCTCGTCTCGTCATCTCCTGCAGACGTTTCTTGTGCTTGCGCTGTTATATGGGCCACGACCCGAGCGGCAGCGAGCGGCAGTCGAGCAAAGTCGGGACAAGTCGGGACGGGGACAGGGACAGCGATAGGAATGGTGCGAATGCACTGCAAATTACGCAAACACCTCGTCTGAGGCGAGGCGAGGAAGCTCACATCGCCAGCAGTGGCGCCCTCCAACAACACTCTGCCACACCCCGCACAGGCCATACGCCGGTCGGCCGCGCGCCAGCCCTCCTGCGCTGGACACCAGGGACAAGATGCGTCTTCCGCGAGTGTCGAAGGCTGCACGCGCCAAGCGGATGACAGGAGGTGCAACGAGAAGCTGCGCGTCTCACACACACGGCGGCGCGCCCGCTAATTCGGCAGTCGCTCTGCTGGCACGTCGGATTGCAGAAGGAAGTGCTTACAATTACAATTCTGTTCGTGTTTTATGTTGTAAAGTTGTTAGCTTGTAACGATGTAATGTTAATAAATAAATTTATAAATCTCACAAAAAAAAAAAAAAATACACGAAGCGCGTCCTTCCGGCTCATAAGTTTTGGAACTCAGGATTGCGTTCGCGCTAACGTGACGAATTGTCAATAAAAAAAAAATGCGGCTGCTTTCGACCGAAAAGTATGATTTTGTGTGTGTTGGGATAAGAACCGAATGCGAATTCTGCCATGCGCCTACATTATATGGGCGCCAACGGCCATACCATGTTGAGTACACCGGTTCTCGTCCGATCACCGAAGTTAAGCAACATCGGGCGTGGTTAGTACTTGGATGGGTGACCACCTGGGAACACCACGTGCTGTTGGCTCCCTTTCATTTACCTTTTTTTTTTTTTATACCGCCCTCTTTCCATACCACCGTTCTGTTGTGACAAAGATTCTTGCTTAAGCATTTTAATCTACTGTAATGACCATAAGGTGCGAAATTGCAGTAAATATCTCAGTTTGAGGGAGAATGTGCTAACCAAGTTCGCCAGGAAGTCTTTGAAAACGACAAAACAGTACGAATCGGCAGATGTGTTCTGAAATACGTCAGCGCCTGTTGTTGTGTAGCGGTGTACAATTCCTACTTCGATATGTAATTATAAATTTATTCCTCAGTCGTCTCGTCTCGTCTCGTCATCTCCTGCAGACGTTTCTTGTGCTTGCGCTGTTATATGGGCCACGACCCGAGCGGCAGCGAGCGGCAGTCGAGCAAAGTCGGGACAAGTCGGGACGGGGACAGGGACAGCGATAGGAATGGTGCGAATGCACTGCAAATTACGCAAACACCTCGTCTGAGGCGAGGCGAGGAAGCTCACATCGCCAGCAGTGGCGCCCTCCAACAACACTCTGCCACACCCCGCACAGGCCATACGCCGGTCGGCCGCGCGCCAGCCCTCCTGCGCTGGACACCAGGGACAAGATGCGTCTTCCGCGAGTGTCGAAGGCTGCACGCGCCAAGCGGATGACAGGAGGTGCAACGAGAAGCTGCGCGTCTCACACACACGGCGGCGCGCCCGCTAATTCGGCAGTCGCTCTGCTGGCACGTCGGATTGCAGAAGGAAGTGCTTACAATTACAATTCTGTTCGTGTTTTATGTTGTAAAGTTGTTAGCTTGTAACGATGTAATGTTAATAAATAAATTTATAAATCTCACAAAAAAAAAAAAAAATACACGAAGCGCGTCCTTCCGGCTCATAAGTTTTGGAACTCAGGATTGCGTTCGCGCTAACGTGACGAATTGTCAATAAAAAAAAAATGCGGCTGCTTTCGACCGAAAAGTATGATTTTGTGTGTGTTGGGATAAGAACCGAATGCGAATTCTGCCATGCGCCTACATTATATGGGCGCCAACGGCCATACCATGTTGAGTACACCGGTTCTCGTCCGATCACCGAAGTTAAGCAACATCGGGCGTGGTTAGTACTTGGATGGGTGACCACCTGGGAACACCACGTGCTGTTGGCTCCCTTTCATTTACCTTTTTTTTTTTTTATACCGCCCTCTTTCCATACCACCGTTCTGTTGTGACAAAGATTCTTGCTTAAGCATTTTAATCTACTGTAATGACCATAAGGTGCGAAATTGCAGTAAATATCTCAGTTTGAGGGAGAATGTGCTAACCAAGTTCGCCAGGAAGTCTTTGAAAACGACAAAACAGTACGAATCGGCAGATGTGTTCTGAAATACGTCAGCGCCTGTTGTTGTGTAGCGGTGTACAATTCCTACTTCGATATGTAATTATAAATTTATTCCTCAGTCGTCTCGTCTCGTCTCGTCATCTCCTGCAGACGTTTCTTGTGCTTGCGCTGTTATATGGGCCACGACCCGAGCGGCAGCGAGCGGCAGTCGAGCAAAGTCGGGACAAGTCGGGACGGGGACAGGGACAGCGATAGGAATGGTGCGAATGCACTGCAAATTACGCAAACACCTCGTCTGAGGCGAGGCGAGGAAGCTCACATCGCCAGCAGTGGCGCCCTCCAACAACACTCTGCCACACCCCGCACAGGCCATACGCCGGTCGGCCGCGCGCCAGCCCTCCTGCGCTGGACACCAGGGACAAGATGCGTCTTCCGCGAGTGTCGAAGGCTGCACGCGCCAAGCGGATGACAGGAGGTGCAACGAGAAGCTGCGCGTCTCACACACACGGCGGCGCGCCCGCTAATTCGGCAGTCGCTCTGCTGGCACGTCGGATTGCAGAAGGAAGTGCTTACAATTACAATTCTGTTCGTGTTTTATGTTGTAAAGTTGTTAGCTTGTAACGATGTAATGTTAATAAATAAATTTATAAATCTCACAAAAAAAAAAAAAAATACACGAAGCGCGTCCTTCCGGCTCATAAGTTTTGGAACTCAGGATTGCGTTCGCGCTAACGTGACGAATTGTCAATAAAAAAAAAATGCGGCTGCTTTCGACCGAAAAGTATGATTTTGTGTGTGTTGGGATAAGAACCGAATGCGAATTCTGCCATGCGCCTACATTATATGGGCGCCAACGGCCATACCATGTTGAGTACACCGGTTCTCGTCCGATCACCGAAGTTAAGCAACATCGGGCGTGGTTAGTACTTGGATGGGTGACCACCTGGGAACACCACGTGCTGTTGGCTCCCTTTCATTTACCTTTTTTTTTTTTTATACCGCCCTCTTTCCATACCACCGTTCTGTTGTGACAAAGATTCTTGCTTAAGCATTTTAATCTACTGTAATGACCATAAGGTGCGAAATTGCAGTAAATATCTCAGTTTGAGGGAGAATGTGCTAACCAAGTTCGCCAGGAAGTCTTTGAAAACGACAAAACAGTACGAATCGGCAGATGTGTTCTGAAATACGTCAGCGCCTGTTGTTGTGTAGCGGTGTACAATTCCTACTTCGATATGTAATTATAAATTTATTCCTCAGTCGTCTCGTCTCGTCTCGTCATCTCCTGCAGACGTTTCTTGTGCTTGCGCTGTTATATGGGCCACGACCCGAGCGGCAGCGAGCGGCAGTCGAGCAAAGTCGGGACAAGTCGGGACGGGGACAGGGACAGCGATAGGAATGGTGCGAATGCACTGCAAATTACGCAAACACCTCGTCTGAGGCGAGGCGAGGAAGCTCACATCGCCAGCAGTGGCGCCCTCCAACAACACTCTGCCACACCCCGCACAGGCCATACGCCGGTCGGCCGCGCGCCAGCCCTCCTGCGCTGGACACCAGGGACAAGATGCGTCTTCCGCGAGTGTCGAAGGCTGCACGCGCCAAGCGGATGACAGGAGGTGCAACGAGAAGCTGCGCGTCTCACACACACGGCGGCGCGCCCGCTAATTCGGCAGTCGCTCTGCTGGCACGTCGGATTGCAGAAGGAAGTGCTTACAATTACAATTCTGTTCGTGTTTTATGTTGTAAAGTTGTTAGCTTGTAACGATGTAATGTTAATAAATAAATTTATAAATCTCACAAAAAAAAAAAAAAATACACGAAGCGCGTCCTTCCGGCTCATAAGTTTTGGAACTCAGGATTGCGTTCGCGCTAACGTGACGAATTGTCAATAAAAAAAAAATGCGGCTGCTTTCGACCGAAAAGTATGATTTTGTGTGTGTTGGGATAAGAACCGAATGCGAATTCTGCCATGCGCCTACATTATATGGGCGCCAACGGCCATACCATGTTGAGTACACCGGTTCTCGTCCGATCACCGAAGTTAAGCAACATCGGGCGTGGTTAGTACTTGGATGGGTGACCACCTGGGAACACCACGTGCTGTTGGCTCCCTTTCATTTACCTTTTTTTTTTTTTATACCGCCCTCTTTCCATACCACCGTTCTGTTGTGACAAAGATTCTTGCTTAAGCATTTTAATCTACTGTAATGACCATAAGGTGCGAAATTGCAGTAAATATCTCAGTTTGAGGGAGAATGTGCTAACCAAGTTCGCCAGGAAGTCTTTGAAAACGACAAAACAGTACGAATCGGCAGATGTGTTCTGAAATACGTCAGCGCCTGTTGTTGTGTAGCGGTGTACAATTCCTACTTCGATATGTAATTATAAATTTATTCCTCAGTCGTCTCGTCTCGTCTCGTCATCTCCTGCAGACGTTTCTTGTGCTTGCGCTGTTATATGGGCCACGACCCGAGCGGCAGCGAGCGGCAGTCGAGCAAAGTCGGGACAAGTCGGGACGGGGACAGGGACAGCGATAGGAATGGTGCGAATGCACTGCAAATTACGCAAACACCTCGTCTGAGGCGAGGCGAGGAAGCTCACATCGCCAGCAGTGGCGCCCTCCAACAACACTCTGCCACACCCCGCACAGGCCATACGCCGGTCGGCCGCGCGCCAGCCCTCCTGCGCTGGACACCAGGGACAAGATGCGTCTTCCGCGAGTGTCGAAGGCTGCACGCGCCAAGCGGATGACAGGAGGTGCAACGAGAAGCTGCGCGTCTCACACACACGGCGGCGCGCCCGCTAATTCGGCAGTCGCTCTGCTGGCACGTCGGATTGCAGAAGGAAGTGCTTACAATTACAATTCTGTTCGTGTTTTATGTTGTAAAGTTGTTAGCTTGTAACGATGTAATGTTAATAAATAAATTTATAAATCTCACAAAAAAAAAAAAAATACACGAAGCGCGTCCTTCCGGCTCATAAGTTTTGGAACTCAGGATTGCGTTCGCGCTAACGTGACGAATTGTCAATAAAAAAAAAATGCGGCTGCTTTCGACCGAAAAGTATGATTTTGTGTGTGTTGGGATAAGAACCGAATGCGAATTCTGCCATGCGCCTACATTATATGGGCGCCAACGGCCATACCATGTTGAGTACACCGGTTCTCGTCCGATCACCGAAGTTAAGCAACATCGGGCGTGGTTAGTACTTGGATGGGTGACCACCTGGGAACACCACGTGCTGTTGGCTCCCTTTCATTTACCTTTTTTTTTTTTTATACCGCCCTCTTTCCATACCACCGTTCTGTTGTGACAAAGATTCTTGCTTAAGCATTTTAATCTACTGTAATGACCATAAGGTGCGAAATTGCAGTAAATATCTCAGTTTGAGGGAGAATGTGCTAACCAAGTTCGCCAGGAAGTCTTTGAAAACGACAAAACAGTACGAATCGGCAGATGTGTTCTGAAATACGTCAGCGCCTGTTGTTGTGTAGCGGTGTACAATTCCTACTTCGATATGTAATTATAAATTTATTCCTCAGTCGTCTCGTCTCGTCTCGTCATCTCCTGCAGACGTTTCTTGTGCTTGCGCTGTTATATGGGCCACGACCCGAGCGGCAGCGAGCGGCAGTCGAGCAAAGTCGGGACAAGTCGGGACGGGGACAGGGACAGCGATAGGAATGGTGCGAATGCACTGCAAATTACGCAAACACCTCGTCTGAGGCGAGGCGAGGAAGCTCACATCGCCAGCAGTGGCGCCCTCCAACAACACTCTGCCACACCCCGCACAGGCCATACGCCGGTCGGCCGCGCGCCAGCCCTCCTGCGCTGGACACCAGGGACAAGATGCGTCTTCCGCGAGTGTCGAAGGCTGCACGCGCCAAGCGGATGACAGGAGGTGCAACGAGAAGCTGCGCGTCTCACACACACGGCGGCGCGCCCGCTAATTCGGCAGTCGCTCTGCTGGCACGTCGGATTGCAGAAGGAAGTGCTTACAATTACAATTCTGTTCGTGTTTTATGTTGTAAAGTTGTTAGCTTGTAACGATGTAATGTTAATAAATAAATTTATAAATCTCACAAAAAAAAAAAAAATACACGAAGCGCGTCCTTCCGGCTCATAAGTTTTGGAACTCAGGATTGCGTTCGCGCTAACGTGACGAATTGTCAATAAAAAAAAAATGCGGCTGCTTTCGACCGAAAAGTATGATTTTGTGTGTGTTGGGATAAGAACCGAATGCGAATTCTGCCATGCGCCTACATTATATGGGCGCCAACGGCCATACCATGTTGAGTACACCGGTTCTCGTCCGATCACCGAAGTTAAGCAACATCGGGCGTGGTTAGTACTTGGATGGGTGACCACCTGGGAACACCACGTGCTGTTGGCTCCCTTTCATTTACCTTTTTTTTTTTATACCGCCCTCTTTCCATACCACCGTTCTGTTGTGACAAAGATTCTTGCTTAAGCATTTTAATCTACTGTAATGACCATAAGGTGCGAAATTGCAGTAAATATCTCAGTTTGAGGGAGAATGTGCTAACCAAGTTCGCCAGGAAGTCTTTGAAAACGACAAAACAGTACGAATCGGCAGATGTGTTCTGAAATACGTCAGCGCCTGTTGTTGTGTAGCGGTGTACAATTCCTACTTCGATATGTAATTATAAATTTATTCCTCAGTCGTCTCGTCTCGTCTCGTCATCTCCTGCAGACGTTTCTTGTGCTTGCGCTGTTATATGGGCCACGACCCGAGCGGCAGCGAGCGGCAGTCGAGCAAAGTCGGGACAAGTCGGGACGGGGACAGGGACAGCGATAGGAATGGTGCGAATGCACTGCAAATTACGCAAACACCTCGTCTGAGGCGAGGCGAGGAAGCTCACATCGCCAGCAGTGGCGCCCTCCAACAACACTCTGCCACACCCCGCACAGGCCATACGCCGGTCGGCCGCGCGCCAGCCAACACCTCGGTGCCTGGCGTGCTGTGTTTACCTCGTGCGACTGGGCCGGCGGCACCTCGCGTGTCGTCTGCTCCCTCTTCCTTGTTGCTTTCTTTCTTTCTACTGAACTGTAAGTAATGGATATCGTTTACGATGAAAGTGAAGAGCGACAGAATAATATTCAGTGCGAGTTTGATCGTTCCGTAGAAAAACCTTCGGCTTTCGAGATCCATCGTTGGTTACTTGAGGACTTGATGTTGTCTACTACTGATGTGCTCGGTATTCAGTTCGATACGTTTTTAAATTCTGTGTTCTTGAAACTGAAATCTCCCGATCTGTGTGATGCTGTTGTCTCTGTTAATGACGGTGTTCGTAGATTTCGACACCTTAACGGAAATATTAGTAATGTCACTGTGTCTCATGCTGGTTTTGGTCTTCGACAAATCCGCATATTTAACCTCCCGTTTGAAATTCGCAACGACACTATTTCTCGTCACTTGCGGCCTTATGGCACTGTTCTATCTGTAGTGAAAGAGAAATGGTCGTCTGCGTACATATTTCAAGTCGAGAACGGTGTGCGCAGTGTTAAGATGGTGGTCAGGCAGCATATTCCGTCTTTTATTTTGGTAAACGGCCACCGTGCGTTTGTCACGTACAGTGGCCAGCCACAGACTTGTTCATTTTGTAACGGCGTCGGACATTATCGGCAGGATTGTCCGAAGCGCAAACGGCCTGTTCAGCTACCACTTGAGGCCACTTTGCAAGGAGCTAGTTTTGCTTCCGTCGCCGCTACGGTCTTGGGTTCCGCCCCCCCCGCGCCCGCGCGGCGTGCGGCAGATGTTAATCTTGCTGCCGCCGCGGAAGCGATGGATGTGTCTGCTGATGCTACTGTCTCTGATGTTGCGACTACCGGCCAGGAATCTTTGTCCGCGGCTTCGGAAAACGTGCCTGCTGCTCTTCAACCGGTTGTGGGTGCTGTTGTGTCGGAGGCTGTCTCTGACTCCGTGCCGCAATCGGTAACCGATGTTGTTCCGTGCCCTATTTCGGACCCTGTTGCACCTATTGTGTCGCAGTTGGCACCCTCTCCTTCTGTGCCTGCACCCGTCGTTGTACCCTCTGATGTTTCTGGGCCTAATCCTGTTGCGGAATCACGCCATGTTTTTGTGGAACCGAAACCGCAACGGGATGAAGCTCGTTCTCGGAGTTCCAGTAGGCAACGCTTCCGCAGTGTCAGTAGCTCCCCTTCTTACGACGGGGGTTACACGCGGCGTGACCGTAGTCCGTCCCCGGTAGGGCGCTCCCCCGCCTCTTCTTGGGCGTCGCAACGCCGTGCCGCGCGGCGCGACCTCGACGTGGAGCTCCGGCCGCCTCAGGCTTCCGGCTCCGGGCGTCAGCCGCCGCGCAAACAGCAACAACAACAGTCGCCGCGGGCCTCCTCTCGCCACGCGCAGTCAGCTGATCTGAGCGATGCGGCGCAGCAACGTGACGTTGCTGTTCGCCATCTGCGGACTGTGTTAAGTCAACCAGCCTCTGTAGACGTGCCTGTTTTAGCGCCCGACACTGTCTCGGCTGTGACTGCGGCACCTATGTCGACGAAACGGAAGGCTGAGGATGTCCACCGACGTCGCGCTGGTCCTTCTATCCACGACCGCGTGTCGGTGCCTGCCTCCGACGTGCAGATGCCCGTCAGGGATCCTGTGTCGGTCGCTTCTGCCGTGCCAGCTACTGCCACCCTGCCACCCCTCTCCCCCTTCGAGCCTTCGGAGTGGGCGGAGGATGTTGTGGAGGGTGCGGAGACATAGTGTGTGTCCTGTGTGCCCCCTCCTCTGTCGTGCACCTGCACATTCCGTGTTTTCTGTGTGTTTTTACTTTTGTGTGTCTTTTAACTGTGTGAGTCTATGACTTACGATTTTAGCCAGTGGAATGTTGTCACTATTAATCTTAACAAGTTGTGCCACCCGTGCAAATTACTGGCTTTTAAGGCTTTTTTACGTGATCACCACTGCCATGTTGTCTTTTTACAAGAGGTGACGCGCGATGCACTTGTCTTTTTACACGATTTTAGTGACTTTATTGTTGTTGACAATGTTTTACCGGACTCCAATGCAGGAACTGCCATTTTAGTCCGTTCTGACCTTGCTATTTCCGACGTTGCTATTTTACCCAATGGTCGTGCTGTTAGTTGCACTATACTGGGCGTTGTCTTTGTTAACGTTTATGCCCCGTCTGGGAACGATAAGCCGGCGAGGGCTGTTTTTTATGGGCAGGAATTGTGTGCACTGCTACACCGGAATGTGGATGCTTTAGTTGTCGGCGGCGATTTTAATTGCGTTTTAGATGTTGTCGATCAGGTGCCTCGTCCTAACATTTGTCGCGAGCTCGGCGACTTGATTCGCAGTTTTCGGCTCGTTGATACGTGGCGTGTTTTAAACCCTGATGTTACCCACTATACTCATTTTTATCCCACGGGGCACAGCCGCCTGGACAGAATTTACATTTCTGCCTCGCTTTCTGCCCGTATTTGCCGCACGGAAATGTTTCCCGTGCTGTTTTCTGATCATTCCGGTTACCTTTGTCAGCTTTTATTGCCTCGTTTTTGTGTTCCCAGACGACAGAATCTGTGGAAATTTAATTGTGCTTTATTGACCGACGACCATTTTGTCCGGTGTTTTACCAATCTGTGGCATAAATTACTCGGGACTCGGCGAGGTGACTGTAGTGTGCTGGAGTGGTGGGTCGGGGAGGCCAAGCCAGTGATAAGGCAGTTTTTACTTGATTTTAGCCGCGAGGCGGCTCGTTGGCGTCGCGCTACGGCCCGCTTCCATCAGGCGTGTTTACAAGACCTCGCGCTGCGCGTGACGTCACAGCCTGCCTTGCTGCCCGCTTTTAAGCAATTCCAGCTTAAGCTTCTCGCTGATTTGCGTGCTGTCAGTAATGGTGTCGTCGTGCGCAGCCAGCCTGCGGGGGTTGTGGATGGCGAACCTTTGTCGCTTTACCATCTGACCAGGGAACGACGGAGGCGTGCCCGTCTGCACATCAGTACCTGGAAAAAGTGCGACGGTGGGCGGACTACTGTCCAGTCCGACATTGAGCGGGATATTTTTAATCATTTTAGTTCCCTTTTCCGTGCGCTGGATGTTGACTGTGATGCGCTGCGGGATTTTTTACAAGTTATACCTCATGTTTTAACTCGTGCGGATAGGACGCATTTAAATGCTGCTTATGTACCTGACGACCTGTACGACGCTATCCGACGAAGCCCTAAGTGTAAATCGCCTGGTCCCGACGGCATTCCTTCTGAATTTTATTTGAAGTTTTATGATCTTTTTCGTGATGTTTTTGTGGCTCTTTTAAATGAAATACGGGATGGTGCTGTTATCCCTGCTGCGTTTGAGGAGGGGGTAGTGACCTTAGTACCTAAATCGACTGCGACGCCCTGTATTGACGCTGTTCGGCCGATCACCTTACTTAACGCCGATTTTAAGATTGTGACGCGCTGTGTGGTTCAACGTCTTAAAGTTGTTTTACCGTCGGTTCTCAGTGACAGTCAATCATGTGCGGTGCCGGGTCGAAACATTTTTGACGCCGTTCTCGCATATCGCGACTGTATCGGCTTTGTTAAAAGTGCGCGCCTGCCGACTGCTGCCATCTTATTGATTGACTTCAAAAATGCTTTCGACCGCATTAGCCATGTATACCTCCGCCAGGTTCTTGTGCGGATGGGATTCGGCCTTAAGTTTACGACTGTGGTAAAGCATCTTTTACAGAATGCGACGTCACGAGTTAGTGTCAACGGCCGCTTGACGCCGGCTTTCCGTGTTGAGCGCTCGGTGCGGCAGGGGTGTCCCCTTTCGATGGCCCTTTTTTCTGTAGCCTTAGATCCGTTGCTGCGGATTATCGGCCGCGAATGCCGCGGCATTCAGGTCGGGGCGGACCGCCTCGTTTGTAAGGCATACGCCGACGACCTTGGTGTTTTCCTTGGCCATTCCGATGACGTTGACACTTTATATGGCGCACTGCAACGCTTTGAAAAAGCCACGGGTGCCATTGTCAACCCTGCTAAGACTGTTTGTTTGCCTCTTACACCCCGCGCAAGGTCCTTACAGCGGAACTGGTTCTGCGTCCGCGAACAGCAAAAAGTCCTGGGCGTGCTTTTTTCTTCTCACCCACAACGGATGGAGGCGCTTAATTGGCGGTCCACGCTGCACAAGGTGCGTGCCGTTGCCAAGATCTATGCGGCTCGCACGTTGGCGCTTCGTGATAAGGTGGCCTTGATCAATACTACCATTCTGGCCAGGGCGTGGTATCTCGCACAGGTCCTTCCATTGCCTCGGCAATTGGAACGTGCCCTCAAGCAGGCGGTGTATTGGTTTTTATGGCGAGGTGACATTTTTAAAGTCTCGTATGCCACTTGTACTCTCAGCCCGACAGATGGTGGTTTGGGTCTAGTAGATCTACGCGCGAAGTGCTCTGCTCTGTTTTGGAAACGGACCACTGTTGTTATGGAAAAGGCCCCGAACGGTACCACTGCGGCGGTCTTCAATCTGTATCGTCCTCCATCTGCGGCGGCGCCGGTGAATGTCTCGCACATTCCCTTTTTTCTTAATTATGTGCGTCGCTACTATATGGAAAACAGCTACTTGGAGCTCTGTGACGTTCCCAGCCTTCGAGTCAGCGACGTCGCTTCTGCTTTCCGTGGGTCTACTGTGCGTTGTAAGTGGGAGTATCGGCTACCGTGGTATAACTGGGTCACGGTATGGAAAAATCTTGCCAGCAATGTTCTTCCTCCCTCTGTACACGCAGTGTGGTACAAGGTTGTGCATCGTACCTTCCCTACGAATGCGAAGCTCCACTCCATTAATCTCCTCTCGTCTGAAGCTTGTGACCTGTGTGCTGTGGAGGATACGCTTGAACACCGTTTCGTGTGTGGCCATTTTTGCAGTGTTTGGCATACCGCCCGAGATATGGTTCGCCTTATCAATCGGGTGGATACGCGCTCTGTTTTGCCGACAGACGTCTTAATCCCTCAGTGCGCCGCCTACCCGAATACTAAGAAGAATGCCACGGTGTGGCTCCTGGGTCATACCGTTTTTGCAATGTTTTCCCTGAAATTGACAACCGAATTTGACTTTCTTACATACTTATGGACTCAGCATGAACAAACTGCAGCCATGCCTGGCTATCGTGCTAATTTCGCGAATTTTTTGCAGGTTTCCCTTGCTCATGCTTTTACTCGGATGTCGATGGCTACTTAACATGGTTTGATGATTTGGTATACACTTCTACTTTGACCGCTCGTGTTGTGTTTTCCAGGAACGTACAATTATTGAAATTTGTGTAATCAGAGGTACTCTACTTTTTATTCTTTGTGTTCCCTTTCATTTCCGGTATGGTTTACCTTCTCCTTGATTTTGATTATTTTTATGCTGTGGACATCGGCAATTTCTTTTTGCAGAACTTTCTCATGTAGGTCTCCCAAGTGGCGGCAGTACTATCTTTTAGTCTTTTCCTGTATTACCGCGCAGTGCCTTTAATTTCCTTCTTTTAGTTTCACTTCTCCACTTGTCGGACTTTACTCCTCTGCTTTACTGGTGTGGAACTTTCCCAGTAATAGTACACCTGAGGAAGTGGCTTCTTTTTCTAGTTTTGTGTTTTATATTTTTCTATACTGGACTCTTGTTTTTCTGGTGGATTACTTGTCTCCATTTAGAAGATTTTTTGGATTATGGTTTTTTCTTTGCGCCTGTCGCTTTTTCCCGACGGACGTCGACATTCTCAAGGATGCTAACGGGGGATACGTTTTCTTTTTCGTCTGTTCGTCGTGGGACATGGAGTCGACAGTACGATTATAGCTCATGAAGCTCGCCAATGAAAAAAAAAAAAAAAAAAACGTGCTGTTGGCTCCCTTTCATTTACCTTTCTTTTTTTATACCGCCCTCTTTCCATACCACCGTTATGTTGTGACAAAGATTCTTGCTTAAGCATTTTAATCTACTGTAATGACCATAAGGTGCGAAATTGCAGTAAATATCTCAGTTTGAGGGAGAATGTGCTAACCAAGTTCGCCAGGAAGTCTTTGAAAAAAGAAAAAAAAAAAAAAAAAAAAAAAAAAAAAAACGTGCTGTTGGCTCCCTTTCATTTACCTTTTTTTTTTTTTATACCGCCCTCTTTCCATACCACCGTTCTGTTGTGACAAAGATTCTTGCTTAAGCATTTTAATCTACTGTAATGACCATAAGGTGCGAAATTGCAGTAAATATCTCAGTTTGAGGGAGAATGTGCTAACCAAGTTCGCCAGGAAGTCTTTGAAAACGACAAAACAGTACGAATCGGCAGATGTGTTCTGAAATACGTCAGCGCCTGTTGTTGTGTAGCGGTGTACAATTCCTACTTCGATATGTAATTATAAATTTATTCCTCAGTCGTCTCGTCTCGTCTCGTCATCTCCTGCAGACGTTTCTTGTGCTTGCGCTGTTATATGGGCCACGACCCGAGCGGCAGCGAGCGGCAGTCGAGCAAAGTCGGGACAAGTCGGGACGGGGACAGGGACAGCGATAGGAATGGTGCGAATGCACTGCAAATTACGCAAACACCTCGTCTGAGGCGAGGCGAGGAAGCTCACATCGCCAGCAGTGGCGCCCTCCAACAACACTCTGCCACACCCCGCACAGGCCATACGCCGGTCGGCCGCGCGCCAGCCCTCCTGCGCTGGACACCAGGGACAAGATGCGTCTTCCGCGAGTGTCGAAGGCTGCACGCGCCAAGCGGATGACAGGAGGTGCAACGAGAAGCTGCGCGTCTCACACACACGGCGGCGCGCCCGCTAATTCGGCAGTCGCTCTGCTGGCACGTCGGATTGCAGAAGGAAGTGCTTACAATTACAATTCTGTTCGTGTTTTATGTTGTAAAGTTGTTAGCTTGTAACGATGTAATGTTAATAAATAAATTTATAAATCTCACAAAAAAAAAAAAAAATACACGAAGCGCGTCCTTCCGGCTCATAAGTTTTGGAACTCAGGATTGCGTTCGCGCTAACGTGACGAATTGTCAATAAAAAAAAAATGCGGCTGCTTTCGACCGAAAAGTATGATTTTGTGTGTGTTGGGATAAGAACCGAATGCGAATTCTGCCATGCGCCTACATTATATGGGCGCCAACGGCCATACCATGTTGAGTACACCGGTTCTCGTCCGATCACCGAAGTTAAGCAACATCGGGCGTGGTTAGTACTTGGATGGGTGACCACCTGGGAACACCACGTGCTGTTGGCTCCCTTTCATTTACCTTTTTTTTTTTTTATACCGCCCTCTTTCCATACCACCGTTCTGTTGTGACAAAGATTCTTGCTTAAGCATTTTAATCTACTGTAATGACCATAAGGTGCGAAATTGCAGTAAATATCTCAGTTTGAGGGAGAATGTGCTAACCAAGTTCGCCAGGAAGTCTTTGAAAACGACAAAACAGTACGAATCGGCAGATGTGTTCTGAAATACGTCAGCGCCTGTTGTTGTGTAGCGGTGTACAATTCCTACTTCGATATGTAATTATAAATTTATTCCTCAGTCGTCTCGTCTCGTCTCGTCATCTCCTGCAGACGTTTCTTGTGCTTGCGCTGTTATATGGGCCACGACCCGAGCGGCAGCGAGCGGCAGTCGAGCAAAGTCGGGACAAGTCGGGACGGGGACAGGGACAGCGATAGGAATGGTGCGAATGCACTGCAAATTACGCAAACACCTCGTCTGAGGCGAGGCGAGGAAGCTCACATCGCCAGCAGTGGCGCCCTCCAACAACACTCTGCCACACCCCGCACAGGCCATACGCCGGTCGGCCGCGCGCCAGCCCTCCTGCGCTGGACACCAGGGACAAGATGCGTCTTCCGCGAGTGTCGAAGGCTGCACGCGCCAAGCGGATGACAGGAGGTGCAACGAGAAGCTGCGCGTCTCACACACACGGCGGCGCGCCCGCTAATTCGGCAGTCGCTCTGCTGGCACGTCGGATTGCAGAAGGAAGTGCTTACAATTACAATTCTGTTCGTGTTTTATGTTGTAAAGTTGTTAGCTTGTAACGATGTAATGTTAATAAATAAATTTATAAATCTCACAAAAAAAAAAAAAAATACACGAAGCGCGTCCTTCCGGCTCATAAGTTTTGGAACTCAGGATTGCGTTCGCGCTAACGTGACGAATTGTCAATAAAAAAAAAATGCGGCTGCTTTCGACCGAAAAGTATGATTTTGTGTGTGTTGGGATAAGAACCGAATGCGAATTCTGCCATGCGCCTACGTTATATGGGCGCCAACGGCCATACCATGTTGAGTACACCGGTTCTCGTCCGATCACCGAAGTTAAGCAACATCGGGCGTGGTTAGTACTTGGATGGGTGACCACCTGGGAACACCACGTGCTGTTGGCTCCCTTTCATTTACCTTTTTTTTTTTTTATACCGCCCTCTTTCCATACCACCGTTCTGTTGTGACAAAGATTCTTGCTTAAGCATTTTAATCTACTGTAATGACCATAAGGTGCGAAATTGCAGTAAATATCTCAGTTTGAGGGAGAATGTGCTAACCAAGTTCGCCAGGAAGTCTTTGAAAACGACAAAACAGTACGAATCGGCAGATGTGTTCTGAAATACGTCAGCGCCTGTTGTTGTGTAGCGGTGTACAATTCCTACTTCGATATGTAATTATAAATTTATTCCTCAGTCGTCTCGTCTCGTCTCGTCATCTCCTGCAGACGTTTCTTGTGCTTGCGCTGTTATATGGGCCACGACCCGAGCGGCAGCGAGCGGCAGTCGAGCAAAGTCGGGACAAGTCGGGACGGGGACAGGGACAGCGATAGGAATGGTGCGAATGCACTGCAAATTACGCAAACACCTCGTCTGAGGCGAGGCGAGGAAGCTCACATCGCCAGCAGTGGCGCCCTCCAACAACACTCTGCCACACCCCGCACAGGCCATACGCCGGTCGGCCGCGCGCCAGCCCTCCTGCGCTGGACACCAGGGACAAGATGCGTCTTCCGCGAGTGTCGAAGGCTGCACGCGCCAAGCGGATGACAGGAGGTGCAACGAGAAGCTGCGCGTCTCACACACACG
Source organism: Schistocerca americana (assembly GCF_021461395.2). Lineage (NCBI taxonomy): Eukaryota > Metazoa > Arthropoda > Insecta > Orthoptera > Acrididae > Schistocerca > Schistocerca americana. The sequence continues at coordinate 153,392 of NW_025725253.1, forward strand.
GCGGCGCGCCCGCTAATTCGGCAGTCGCTCTGCTGGCACGTCGGATTGCAGAAGGAAGTGCTTACAATTACAATTCTGTTCGTGTTTTATGTTGTAAAGTTGTTAGCTTGTAACGATGTAATGTTAATAAATAAATTTATAAATCTCACAAAAAAAAAAAAAAAATACACGAAGCGCGTCCTTCCGGCTCATAAGTTTTGGAACTCAGGATTGCGTTCGCGCTAACGTGACGAATTGTCAATAAAAAAAAAATGCGGCTGCTTTCGACCGAAAAGTATGATTTTGTGTGTGTTGGGATAAGAACCGAATGCGAATTCTGCCATGCGCCTACATTATATGGGCGCCAACGGCCATACCATGTTGAGTACACCGGTTCTCGTCCGATCACCGAAGTTAAGCAACATCGGGCGTGGTTAGTACTTGGATGGGTGACCACCTGGGAACACCACGTGCTGTTGGCTCCCTTTCATTTACCTTTTTTTTTTTATACCGCCCTCTTTCCATACCACCGTTCTGTTGTGACAAAGATTCTTGCTTAAGCATTTTAATCTACTGTAATGACCATAAGGTGCGAAATTGCAGTAAATATCTCAGTTTGAGGGAGAATGTGCTAACCAAGTTCGCCAGGAAGTCTTTGAAAACGACAAAACAGTACGAATCGGCAGATGTGTTCTGAAATACGTCAGCGCCTGTTGTTGTGTAGCGGTGTACAATTCCTACTTCGATATGTAATTATAAATTTATTCCTCAGTCGTCTCGTCTCGTCTCGTCATCTCCTGCAGACGTTTCTTGTGCTTGCGCTGTTATATGGGCCACGACCCGAGCGGCAGCGAGCGGCAGTCGAGCAAAGTCGGGACAAGTCGGGACGGGGGACAGGGACAGCGATAGGAATGGTGCGAATGCACTGCAAATTACGCAAACACCTCGTCTGAGGCGAGGCGAGGAAGCTCACATCGCCAGCAGTGGCGCCCTCCAACAACACTCTGCCACACCCCGCACAGGCCATACGCCGGTCGGCCGCGCGCCAGCCCTCCTGCGCCTGGACACCAGGGACAAGATGCGTCTTCCGCGAGTGTCGAAGGCTGCACGCGCCAAGCGGATGACAGGAGGTGCAACGAGAAGCTGCGCGTCTCACACACACGGCGGCGCGCCCGCTAATTCGGCAGTCGCTCTGCTGGCACGTCGGATTGCAGAAGGAAGTGCTTACAATTACAATTCTGTTCGTGTTTTTATGTTGTAAAGTTGTTAGCTTGTAACGATGTAATGTTAATAAATAAATTTATAAATCTCACAAAAAAAAAAAAAAAAATACACGAAGCGCGTCCTTCCGGCTCATAAGTTTTGGAACTCAGGATTGCGTTCGCGCTAACGTGACGAATTGTCAATAAAAAAAAAATGCGGCTGCTTTCGACCGAAAAGTATGATTTTGTGTGTGTTGGGATAAGAACCGAATGCGAATTCTGCCATGCGCCTACATTATATGGGCGCCAACGGCCATACCATGTTGAGTACACCGGTTCTCGTCCGATCACCGAAGTTAAGCAACATCGGGCGTGGTTAGTACTTGGATGGGTGACCACCTGGGAACACCACGTGCTGTTGGCTCCCTTTCATTTACCTTTTTTTTTTTATACCGCCCTCTTTCCATACCACCGTTCTGTTGTGACAAAGATTCTTGCTTAAGCATTTTAATCTACTGTAATGACCATAAGGTGCGAAATTGCAGTAAATATCTCAGTTTGAGGGAGAATGTGCTAACCAAGTTCGCCAGGAAGTCTTTGAAAACGACAAAACAGTACGAATCGGCAGATGTGTTCTGAAATACGTCAGCGCCTGTTGTTGTGTAGCGGTGTACAATTCCTACTTCGATATGTAATTATAAATTTATTCCTCAGTCGTCTCGTCTCGTCTCGTCATCTCCTGCAGACGTTTCTTGTGCTTGCGCTGTTATATGGGCCACGACCCGAGCGGCAGCGAGCGGCAGTCGAGCAAAGTCGGGACAAGTCGGGACGGGGACAGGGACAGCGATAGGAATGGTGCGAATGCACTGCAAAATTACGCAAACACCTCGTCTGAGGCGAGGCGAGGAAGCTCACATGCCAGCAGTGGCGCCCTCCAACAACACTCTGCCACACCCCGCACAGGCCATACGCCGGTCGGCCGCGCGCCAGCCCTCCTGCGCTGGACACCAGGGACAAGATGCGTCTTCCGCGAGTGTCGAAGGCTGCACGCGCCAAGCGGATGACAGGAGGTGCAACGAGAAGCTGCGCGTCTCACACACACGGCGGCGCGCCCGCTAATTCGGCAGTCGCTCTGCTGGCACGTCGGATTGCAGAAGGAAGTGCTTACAATTACAATTCTGTTCGTGTTTTATGTTGTAAAGTTGTTAGCTTGTAACGATGTAATGTTAATAAATAAATTTATAAATCTCACAAAAAAAAAAAAAAAAATACACGAAGCGCGTCCTTCCGGCTCATAAGTTTTGGAACTCAGGATTGCGTTCGCGCTAACGTGACGAATTGTCAATAAAAAAAAAATGCGGCTGCTTTCGACCGAAAAGTATGATTTTGTGTGTGTTGGGATAAGAACCGAATGCGAATTCTGCCATGCGCCTACATTATATGGGCGCCAACGGCCATACCATGTTGAGTACACCGGTTCTCGTCCGATCACCGAAGTTAAGCAACATCGGGCGTGGTTAGTACTTGGATGGGTGACCACCTGGGAACACCACGTGCTGTTGGCTCCCTTTCATTTACCTTTTTTTTTTTATACCGCCCTCTTTCCATACCACCGTTCTGTTGTGACAAAGATTCTTGCTTAAGCATTTTAATCTACTGTAATGACCATAAGGTGCGAAATTGCAGTAAATATCTCAGTTTGAGGGAGAATGTGCTAACCAAGTTCGCCAGGAAGTCTTTGAAAACGACAAAACAGTACGAATCGGCAGATGTGTTCTGAAATACGTCAGCGCCTGTTGTTGTGTAGCGGTGTACAATTCCTACTTCGATATGTAATTATAAATTTATTCCTCAGTCGTCTCGTCTCGTCTCGTCATCTCCTGCAGACGTTTCTTGTGCTTGCGCTGTTATATGGGCCACGACCCGAGCGGCAGCGAGCGGCAGTCGAGCAAAGTCGGGACAAGTCGGGACGGGGACAGGGACAGCGATAGGAATGGTGCGAATGCATTGCAAATTACGCAAACACCTCGTCTGAGGCGAGGCGAGGAAGCTCACATCGCCAGCAGTGGCGCCCTCCAACAACACTCTGCCACACCCCGCACAGGCCATACGCCGGTCGGCCGCGCGCCAGCCCTCCTGCGCTGGACACCAGGGACAAGATGCGTCTTCCGCGAGTGTCGAAGGCTGCACGCGCCAAGCGGATGACAGGAGGTGCAACGAGAAGCTGCGCGTCTCACACACACGGCGGCGCGCCCGCTAATTCGGCAGTCGCTCTGCTGGCACGTCGGATTGCAGAAGGAAGTGCTTACAATTACAATTCTGTTCGTGTTTTATGTTGTAAAGTTGTTAGCTTGTAACGATGTAATGTTAATAAATAAATTTATAAATCTCACAAAAAAAAAAAAAAAATACACGAAGCGCGTCCTTCCGGCTCATAAGTTTTGGAACTCAGGATTGCGTTCGCGCTAACGTGACGAATTGTCAATAAAAAAAAAATGCGGCTGCTTTCGACCGAAAAGTATGATTTTGTGTGTGTTGGGATAAGAACCGAATGCGAATTCTGCCATGCGCCTACATTATATGGGCGCCAACGGCCATACCATGTTGAGTACACCGGTTCTCGTCCGATCACCGAAGTTAAGCAACATCGGGCGTGGTTAGTACTTGGATGGGTGACCACCTGGGAACACCACGTGCTGTTGGCTCCCTTTCATTTACCTTTTTTTTTTTATACCGCCCTCTTTCCATACCACCGTTCTGTTGTGACAAAGATTCTTGCTTAAGCATTTTAATCTACTGTAATGACCATAAGGTGCGAAATTGCAGTAAATATCTCAGTTTGAGGGAGAATGTGCTAACCAAGTTCGCCAGGAAGTCTTTGAAAACGACAAAACAGTACGAATCGGCAGATGTGTTCTGAAATACGTCAGCGCCTGTTGTTGTGTAGCGGTGTACAATTCCTACTTCGATATGTAATTATAAATTTATTCCTCAGTCGTCTCGTCTCGTCTCGTCATCTCCTGCAGACGTTTCTTGTGCTTGCGCTGTTATATGGGCCACGACCCGAGCGGCAGCGAGCGGCAGTCGAGCAAAGTCGGGACAAGTCGGGACGGGGACAGGGACAGCGATAGGAATGGTGCGAATGCACTGCAAATTACGCAAACACCTCGTCTGAGGCGAGGCGAGGAAGCTCACATCGCCAGCAGTGGCGCCCTCCAACAACACTCTGCCACACCCCGCACAGGCCATACGCCGGTCGGCCGCGCGCCAGCCCTCCTGCGCTGGACACCAGGGACAAGATGCGTCTTCCGCGAGTGTCGAAGGCTGCACGCGCCAAGCGGATGACAGGAGGTGCAACGAGAAGCTGCGCGTCTCACACACACGGCGGCGCGCCCGCTAATTCGGCAGTCGCTCTGCTGGCACGTCGGATTGCAGAAGGAAGTGCTTACAATTACAATTCTGTTCGTGTTTTATGTTGTAAAGTTGTTAGCTTGTAACGATGTAATGTTAATAAATAAATTTATAAATCTCACAAAAAAAAAAAAAAAAATACACGAAGCGCGTCCTTCCGGCTCATAAGTTTTGGAACTCAGGATTGCGTTCGCGCTAACGTGACGAATTGTCAATAAAAAAAAAATGCGGCTGCTTTCGACCGAAAAGTATGATTTTGTGTGTGTTGGGATAAGAACCGAATGCGAATTCTGCCATGCGCCTACATTATATGGGCGCCAACGGCCATACCATGTTGAGTACACCGGTTCTCGTCCGATCACCGAAGTTAAGCAACATCGGGCGTGGTTAGTACTTGGATGGGTGACCACCTGGGAACACCACGTGCTGTTGGCTCCCTTTCATTTACCTTTTTTTTTTTATACCGCCCTCTTTCCATACCACCGTTCTGTTGTGACAAAGATTCTTGCTTAAGCATTTTAATCTACTGTAATGACCATAAGGTGCGAAATTGCAGTAAATATCTCAGTTTGAGGGAGAATGTGCTAACCAAGTTCGCCAGGAAGTCTTTGAAAACGACAAAACAGTACGAATCGGCAGATGTGTTCTGAAATACGTCAGCGCCTGTTGTTGTGTAGCGGTGTACAATTCCTACTTCGATATGTAATTATAAATTTATTCCTCAGTCGTCTCGTCTCGTCTCGTCATCTCCTGCAGACGTTTCTTGTGCTTGCGCTGTTATATGGGCCACGACCCGAGCGGCAGCGAGCGGCAGTCGAGCAAAGTCGGGACAAGTCGGGACGGGGACAGGGACAGCGATAGGAATGGTGCGAATGCATTGCAAATTACGCAAACACCTCGTCTGAGGCGAGGCGAGGAAGCTCACATCGCCAGCAGTGGCGCCCTCCAACAACACTCTGCCACACCCCGCACAGGCCATACGCCGGTCGGCCGCGCGCCAGCCCTCCTGCGCTGGACACCAGGGACAAGATGCGTCTTCCGCGAGTGTCGAAGGCTGCACGCGCCAAGCGGATGACAGGAGGTGCAACGAGAAGCTGCGCGTCTCACACACACGGCGGCGCGCCCGCTAATTCGGCAGTCGCTCTGCTGGCACGTCGGATTGCAGAAGGAAGTGCTTACAATTACAATTCTGTTCGTGTTTTATGTTGTAAAGTTGTTAGCTTGTAACGATGTAATGTTAATAAATAAATTTATAAATCTCACAAAAAAAAAAAAAAAATACACGAAGCGCGTCCTTCCGGCTCATAAGTTTTGGAACTCAGGATTGCGTTCGCGCTAACGTGACGAATTGTCAATAAAAAAAAAATGCGGCTGCTTTCGACCGAAAAGTATGATTTTGTGTGTGTTGGGATAAGAACCGAATGCGAATTCTGCCATGCGCCTACATTATATGGGCGCCAACGGCCATACCATGTTGAGTACACCGGTTCTCGTCCGATCACCGAAGTTAAGCAACATCGGGCGTGGTTAGTACTTGGATGGGTGACCACCTGGGAACACCACGTGCTGTTGGCTCCCTTTCATTTACCTTTTTTTTTTTATACCGCCCTCTTTCCATACCACCGTTCTGTTGTGACAAAGATTCTTGCTTAAGCATTTTAATCTACTGTAATGACCATAAGGTGCGAAATTGCAGTAAATATCTCAGTTTGAGGGAGAATGTGCTAACCAAGTTCGCCAGGAAGTCTTTGAAAACGACAAAACAGTACGAATCGGCAGATGTGTTCTGAAATACGTCAGCGCCTGTTGTTGTGTAGCGGTGTACAATTCCTACTTCGATATGTAATTATAAATTTATTCCTCAGTCGTCTCGTCTCGTCTCGTCATCTCCTGCAGACGTTTCTTGTGCTTGCGCTGTTATATGGGCCACGACCCGAGCGGCAGCGAGCGGCAGTCGAGCAAAGTCGGGACAAGTCGGGACGGGGACAGGGACAGCGATAGGAATGGTGCGAATGCACTGCAAATTACGCAAACACCTCGTCTGAGGCGAGGCGAGGAAGCTCACATCGCCAGCAGTGGCGCCCTCCAACAACACTCTGCCACACCCCGCACAGGCCATACGCCGGTCGGCCGCGCGCCAGCCCTCCTGCGCTGGACACCAGGGACAAGATGCGTCTTCCGCGAGTGTCGAAGGCTGCACGCGCCAAGCGGATGACAGGAGGTGCAACGAGAAGCTGCGCGTCTCACACACACGGCGGCGCGCCCGCTAATTCGGCAGTCGCTCTGCTGGCACGTCGGATTGCAGAAGGAAGTGCTTACAATTACAATTCTGTTCGTGTTTTATGTTGTAAAGTTGTTAGCTTGTAACGATGTAATGTTAATAAATAAATTTATAAATCTCACAAAAAAAAAAAAAAAATACACGAAGCGCGTCCTTCCGGCTCATAAGTTTTGGAACTCAGGATTGCGTTCGCGCTAACGTGACGAATTGTCAATAAAAAAAAAATGCGGCTGCTTTCGACCGAAAAGTATGATTTTGTGTGTGTTGGGATAAGAACCGAATGCGAATTCTGCCATGCGCCTACATTATATGGGCGCCAACGGCCATACCATGTTGAGTACACCGGTTCTCGTCCGATCACCGAAGTTAAGCAACATCGGGCGTGGTTAGTACTTGGATGGGTGACCACCTGGGAACACCACGTGCTGTTGGCTCCCTTTCATTTACCTTTTTTTTTTTATACCGCCCTCTTTCCATACCACCGTTCTGTTGTGACAAAGATTCTTGCTTAAGCATTTTAATCTACTGTAATGACCATAAGGTGCGAAATTGCAGTAAATATCTCAGTTTGAGGGAGAATGTGCTAACCAAGTTCGCCAGGAAGTCTTTGAAAACGACAAAACAGTACGAATCGGCAGATGTGTTCTGAAATACGTCAGCGCCTGTTGTTGTGTAGCGGTGTACAATTCCTACTTCGATATGTAATTATAAATTTATTCCTCAGTCGTCTCGTCTCGTCTCGTCATCTCCTGCAGACGTTTCTTGTGCTTGCGCTGTTATATGGGCCACGACCCGAGCGGCAGCGAGCGGCAGTCGAGCAAAGTCGGGACAAGTCGGGACGGGGACAGGGACAGCGATAGGAATGGTGCGAATGCACTGCAAATTACGCAAACACCTCGTCTGAGGCGAGGCGAGGAAGCTCACATCGCCAGCAGTGGCGCCCTCCAACAACACTCTGCCACACCCCGCACAGGCCATACGCCGGTCGGCCGCGCGCCAGCCCTCCTGCGCTGGACACCAGGGACAAGATGCGTCTTCCGCGAGTGTCGAAGGCTGCACGCGCCAAGCGGATGACAGGAGGTGCAACGAGAAGCTGCGCGTCTCACACACACGGCGGCGCGCCCGCTAATTCGGCAGTCGCTCTGCTGGCACGTCGGATTGCAGAAGGAAGTGCTTACAATTACAATTCTGTTCGTGTTTTATGTTGTAAAGTTGTTAGCTTGTAACGATGTAATGTTAATAAATAAATTTATAAATCTCACAAAAAAAAAAAAAAAATACACGAAGCGCGTCCTTCCGGCTCATAAGTTTTGGAACTCAGGATTGCGTTCGCGCTAACGTGACGAATTGTCAATAAAAAAAAAATGCGGCTGCTTTCGACCGAAAAGTATGATTTTGTGTGTGTTGGGATAAGAACCGAATGCGAATTCTGCCATGCGCCTACATTATATGGGCGCCAACGGCCATACCATGTTGAGTACACCGGTTCTCGTCCGATCACCGAAGTTAAGCAACATCGGGCGTGGTTAGTACTTGGATGGGTGACCACCTGGGAACACCACGTGCTGTTGGCTCCCTTTCATTTACCTTTTTTTTTTTATACCGCCCTCTTTCCATACCACCGTTCTGTTGTGACAAAGATTCTTGCTTAAGCATTTTAATCTACTGTAATGACCATAAGGTGCGAAATTGCAGTAAATATCTCAGTTTGAGGGAGAATGTGCTAACCAAGTTCGCCAGGAAGTCTTTGAAAACGACAAAACAGTACGAATCGGCAGATGTGTTCTGAAATACGTCAGCGCCTGTTGTTGTGTAGCGGTGTACAATTCCTACTTCGATATGTAATTATAAATTTATTCCTCAGTCGTCTCGTCTCGTCTCGTCATCTCCTGCAGACGTTTCTTGTGCTTGCGCTGTTATATGGGCCACGACCCGAGCGGCAGCGAGCGGCAGTCGAGCAAAGTCGGGACAAGTCGGGACGGGGACAGGGACAGCGATAGGAATGGTGCGAATGCATTGCAAATTACGCAAACACCTCGTCTGAGGCGAGGCGAGGAAGCTCACATCGCCAGCAGTGGCGCCCTCCAACAACACTCTGCCACACCCCGCACAGGCCATACGCCGGTCGGCCGCGCGCCAGCCCTCCTGCGCTGGACACCAGGGACAAGATGCGTCTTCCGCGAGTGTCGAAGGCTGCACGCGCCAAGCGGATGACAGGAGGTGCAACGAGAAGCTGCGCGTCTCACACACACGGCGGCGCGCCCGCTAATTCGGCAGTCGCTCTGCTGGCACGTCGGATTGCAGAAGGAAGTGCTTACAATTACAATTCTGTTCGTGTTTTATGTTGTAAAGTTGTTAGCTTGTAACGATGTAATGTTAATAAATAAATTTATAAATCTCACAAAAAAAAAAAAAAAATACACGAAGCGCGTCCTTCCGGCTCATAAGTTTTGGAACTCAGGATTGCGTTCGCGCTAACGTGACGAATTGTCAATAAAAAAAAAATGCGGCTGCTTTCGACCGAAAAGTATGATTTTGTGTGTGTTGGGATAAGAACCGAATGCGAATTCTGCCATGCGCCTACATTATATGGGCGCCAACGGCCATACCATGTTGAGTACACCGGTTCTCGTCCGATCACCGAAGTTAAGCAACATCGGGCGTGGTTAGTACTTGGATGGGTGACCACCTGGGAACACCACGTGCTGTTGGCTCCCTTTCATTTACCTTTTTTTTTTTATACCGCCCTCTTTCCATACCACCGTTCTGTTGTGACAAAGATTCTTGCTTAAGCATTTTAATCTACTGTAATGACCATAAGGTGCGAAATTGCAGTAAATATCTCAGTTTGAGGGAGAATGTGCTAACCAAGTTCGCCAGGAAGTCTTTGAAAACGACAAAACAGTACGAATCGGCAGATGTGTTCTGAAATACGTCAGCGCCTGTTGTTGTGTAGCGGTGTACAATTCCTACTTCGATATGTAATTATAAATTTATTCCTCAGTCGTCTCGTCTCGTCTCGTCATCTCCTGCAGACGTTTCTTGTGCTTGCGCTGTTATATGGGCCACGACCCGAGCGGCAGCGAGCGGCAGTCGAGCAAAGTCGGGACAAGTCGGGACGGGGACAGGGACAGCGATAGGAATGGTGCGAATGCACTGCAAATTACGCAAACACCTCGTCTGAGGCGAGGCGAGGAAGCTCACATCGCCAGCAGTGGCGCCCTCCAACAACACTCTGCCACACCCCGCACAGGCCATACGCCGGTCGGCCGCGCGCCAGCCCTCCTGCGCTGGACACCAGGGACAAGATGCGTCTTCCGCGAGTGTCGAAGGCTGCACGCGCCAAGCGGATGACAGGAGGTGCAACGAGAAGCTGCGCGTCTCACACACACGGCGGCGCGCCCGCTAATTCGGCAGTCGCTCTGCTGGCACGTCGGATTGCAGAAGGAAGTGCTTACAATTACAATTCTGTTCGTGTTTTATGTTGTAAAGTTGTTAGCTTGTAACGATGTAATGTTAATAAATAAATTTATAAATCTCACAAAAAAAAAAAAAAAATACACGAAGCGCGTCCTTCCGGCTCATAAGTTTTGGAACTCAGGATTGCGTTCGCGCTAACGTGACGAATTGTCAATAAAAAAAAAATGCGGCTGCTTTCGACCGAAAAGTATGATTTTGTGTGTGTTGGGATAAGAACCGAATGCGAATTCTGCCATGCGCCTACATTATATGGGCGCCAACGGCCATACCATGTTGAGTACACCGGTTCTCGTCCGATCACCGAAGTTAAGCAACATCGGGCGTGGTTAGTACTTGGATGGGTGACCACCTGGGAACACCACGTGCTGTTGGCTCCCTTTCATTTACCTTTTTTTTTTTATACCGCCCTCTTTCCATACCACCGTTCTGTTGTGACAAAGATTCTTGCTTAAGCATTTTAATCTACTGTAATGACCATAAGGTGCGAAATTGCAGTAAATATCTCAGTTTGAGGGAGAATGTGCTAACCAAGTTCGCCAGGAAGTCTTTGAAAACGACAAAACAGTACGAATCGGCAGATGTGTTCTGAAATACGTCAGCGCCTGTTGTTGTGTAGCGGTGTACAATTCCTACTTCGATATGTAATTATAAATTTATTCCTCAGTCGTCTCGTCTCGTCTCGTCATCTCCTGCAGACGTTTCTTGTGCTTGCGCTGTTATATGGGCCACGACCCGAGCGGCAGCGAGCGGCAGTCGAGCAAAGTCGGGACAAGTCGGGACGGGGACAGGGACAGCGATAGGAATGGTGCGAATGCATTGCAAATTACGCAAACACCTCGTCTGAGGCGAGGCGAGGAAGCTCACATCGCCAGCAGTGGCGCCCTCCAACAACACTCTGCCACACCCCGCACAGGCCATACGCCGGTCGGCCGCGCGCCAGCCCTCCTGCGCTGGACACCAGGGACAAGATGCGTCTTCCGCGAGTGTCGAAGGCTGCACGCGCCAAGCGGATGACAGGAGGTGCAACGAGAAGCTGCGCGTCTCACACACACGGCGGCGCGCCCGCTAATTCGGCAGTCGCTCTGCTGGCACGTCGGATTGCAGAAGGAAGTGCTTACAATTACAATTCTGTTCGTGTTTTATGTTGTAAAGTTGTTAGCTTGTAACGATGTAATGTTAATAAATAAATTTATAAATCTCACAAAAAAAAAAAAAAAATACACGAAGCGCGTCCTTCCGGCTCATAAGTTTTGGAACTCAGGATTGCGTTCGCGCTAACGTGACGAATTGTCAATAAAAAAAAAATGCGGCTGCTTTCGACCGAAAAGTATGATTTTGTGTGTGTTGGGATAAGAACCGAATGCGAATTCTGCCATGCGCCTACATTATATGGGCGCCAACGGCCATACCATGTTGAGTACACCGGTTCTCGTCCGATCACCGAAGTTAAGCAACATCGGGCGTGGTTAGTACTTGGATGGGTGACCACCTGGGAACACCACGTGCTGTTGGCTCCCTTTCATTTACCTTTTTTTTTTTATACCGCCCTCTTTCCATACCACCGTTCTGTTGTGACAAAGATTCTTGCTTAAGCATTTTAATCTACTGTAATGACCATAAGGTGCGAAATTGCAGTAAATATCTCAGTTTGAGGGAGAATGTGCTAACCAAGTTCGCCAGGAAGTCTTTGAAAACGACAAAACAGTACGAATCGGCAGATGTGTTCTGAAATACGTCAGCGCCTGTTGTTGTGTAGCGGTGTACAATTCCTACTTCGATATGTAATTATAAATTTATTCCTCAGTCGTCTCGTCTCGTCTCGTCATCTCCTGCAGACGTTTCTTGTGCTTGCGCTGTTATATGGGCCACGACCCGAGCGGCAGCGAGCGGCAGTCGAGCAAAGTCGGGACAAGTCGGGACGGGGACAGGGACAGCGATAGGAATGGTGCGAATGCACTGCAAATTACGCAAACACCTCGTCTGAGGCGAGGCGAGGAAGCTCACATCGCCAGCAGTGGCGCCCTCCAACAACACTCTGCCACACCCCGCACAGGCCATACGCCGGTCGGCCGCGCGCCAGCCCTCCTGCGCTGGACACCAGGGACAAGATGCGTCTTCCGCGAGTGTCGAAGGCTGCACGCGCCAAGCGGATGACAGGAGGTGCAACGAGAAGCTGCGCGTCTCACACACACGGCGGCGCGCCCGCTAATTCGGCAGTCGCTCTGCTGGCACGTCGGATTGCAGAAGGAAGTGCTTACAATTACAATTCTGTTCGTGTTTTATGTTGTAAAGTTGTTAGCTTGCAACGATGTAATGTTAATAAATAAATTTATAAATCTCACAAAAAAAAAAAAAAAATACACGAAGCGCGTCCTTCCGGCTCATAAGTTTTGGAACTCAGGATTGCGTTCGCGCTAACGTGACGAATTGTCAATAAAAAAAAAATGCGGCTGCTTTCGACCGAAAAGTATGATTTTGTGTGTGTTGGGATAAGAACCGAATGCGAATTCTGCCATGCGCCTACATTATATGGGCGCCAACGGCCATACCATGTTGAGTACACCGGTTCTCGTCCGATCACCGAAGTTAAGCAACATCGGGCGTGGTTAGTACTTGGATGGGTGACCACCTGGGAACACCACGTGCTGTTGGCTCCCTTTCATTTACCTTTTTTTTTTTATACCGCCCTCTTTCCATACCACCGTTCTGTTGTGACAAAGATTCTTGCTTAAGCATTTTAATCTACTGTAATGACCATAAGGTGCGAAATTGCAGTAAATATCTCAGTTTGAGGGAGAATGTGCTAACCAAGTTCGCCAGGAAGTCTTTGAAAACGACAAAACAGTACGAATCGGCAGATGTGTTCTGAAATACGTCAGCGCCTGTTGTTGTGTAGCGGTGTACAATTCCTACTTCGATATGTAATTATAAATTTATTCCTCAGTCGTCTCGTCTCGTCTCGTCATCTCCTGCAGACGTTTCTTGTGCTTGCGCTGTTATATGGGCCACGACCCGAGCGGCAGCGAGCGGCAGTCGAGCAAAGTCGGGACAAGTCGGGACGGGGACAGGGACAGCGATAGGAATGGTGCGAATGCACTGCAAATTACGCAAACACCTCGTCTGAGGCGAGGCGAGGAAGCTCACATCGCCAGCAGTGGCGCCCTCCAACAACACTCTGCCACACCCCGCACAGGCCATACGCCGGTCGGCCGCGCGCCAGCCCTCCTGCGCTGGACACCAGGGACAAGATGCGTCTTCCGCGAGTGTCGAAGGCTGCACGCGCCAAGCGGATGACAGGAGGTGCAACGAGAAGCTGCGCGTCTCACACACACGGCGGCGCGCCCGCTAATTCGGCAGTCGCTCTGCTGGCACGTCGGATTGCAGAAGGAAGTGCTTACAATTACAATTCTGTTCGTGTTTTATGTTGTAAAGTTGTTAGCTTGTAACGATGTAATGTTAATAAATAAATTTATAAATCTCACAAAAAAAAAAAAAAATACACGAAGCGCGTCCTTCCGGCTCATAAGTTTTGGAACTCAGGATTGCGTTCGCGCTAACGTGACGAATTGTCAATAAAAAAAAAATGCGGCTGCTTTCGACCGAAAAGTATGATTTTGTGTGTGTTGGGATAAGAACCGAATGCGAATTCTGCCATGCGCCTACATTATATGGGCGCCAACGGCCATACCATGTTGAGTACACCGGTTCTCGTCCGATCACCGAAGTTAAGCAACATCGGGCGTGGTTAGTACTTGGATGGGTGACCACCTGGGAACACCACGTGCTGTTGGCTCCCTTTCATTTACCTTTTTTTTTTTATACCGCCCTCTTTCCATACCACCGTTCTGTTGTGACAAAGATTCTTGCTTAAGCATTTTAATCTACTGTAATGACCATAAGGTGCGAAATTGCAGTAAATATCTCAGTTTGAGGGAGAATGTGCTAACCAAGTTCGCCAGGAAGTCTTTGAAAACGACAAAACAGTACGAATCGGCAGATGTGTTCTGAAATACGTCAGCGCCTGTTGTTGTGTAGCGGTGTACAATTCCTACTTCGATATGTAATTATAAATTTATTCCTCAGTCGTCTCGTCTCGTCTCGTCATCTCCTGCAGACGTTTCTTGTGCTTGCGCTGTTATATGGGCCACGACCCGAGCGGCAGCGAGCGGCAGTCGAGCAAAGTCGGGACAAGTCGGGACGGGGACAGGGACAGCGATAGGAATGGTGCGAATGCACTGCAAATTACGCAAACACCTCGTCTGAGGCGAGGCGAGGAAGCTCACATCGCCAGCAGTGGCGCCCTCCAACAACACTCTGCCACACCCCGCACAGGCCATACGCCGGTCGGCCGCGCGCCAGCCCTCCTGCGCTGGACACCAGGGACAAGATGCGTCTTCCGCGAGTGTCGAAGGCTGCACGCGCCAAGCGGATGACAGGAGGTGCAACGAGAAGCTGCGCGTCTCACACACACGGCGGCGCGCCCGCTAATTCGGCAGTCGCTCTGCTGGCACGTCGGATTGCAGAAGGAAGTGCTTACAATTACAATTCTGTTCGTATTTTATGTTGTAAAGTTGTTAGCTTGTAACGATGTAATGTTAATAAATAAATTTATAAATCTCACAAAAAAAAAAAAAAATACACGAAGCGCGTCCTTCCGGCTCATAAGTTTTGGAACTCAGGATTGCGTTCGCGCTAACGTGACGAATTGTCAATAAAAAAAAAATGCGGCTGCTTTCGACCGAAAAGTATGATTTTGTGTGTGTTGGGATAAGAACCGAATGCGAATTCTGCCATGCGCCTACATTATATGGGCGCCAACGGCCATACCATGTTGAGTACACCGGTTCTCGTCCGATCACCGAAGTTAAGCAACATCGGGCGTGGTTAGTACTTGGATGGGTGACCACCTGGGAACACCACGTGCTGTTGGCTCCCTTTCATTTACCTTTTTTTTTTTATACCGCCCTCTTTCCATACCACCGTTCTGTTGTGACAAAGATTCTTGCTTAAGCATTTTAATCTACTGTAATGACCATAAGGTGCGAAATTGCAGTAAATATCTCAGTTTGAGGGAGAATGTGCTAACCAAGTTCGCCAGGAAGTCTTTGAAAACGACAAAACAGTACGAATCGGCAGATGTGTTCTGAAATACGTCAGCGCCTGTTGTTGTGTAGCGGTGTACAATTCCTACTTCGATATGTAATTATAAATTTATTCCTCAGTCGTCTCGTCTCGTCTCGTCATCTCCTGCAGACGTTTCTTGTGCTTGCGCTGTTATATGGGCCACGACCCGAGCGGCAGCGAGCGGCAGTCGAGCAAAGTCGGGACAAGTCGGGACGGGGACAGGGACAGCGATAGGAATGGTGCGAATGCATTGCAAATTACGCAAACACCTCGTCTGAGGCGAGGCGAGGAAGCTCACATCGCCAGCAGTGGCGCCCTCCAACAACACTCTGCCACACCCCGCACAGGCCATACGCCGGTCGGCCGCGCGCCAGCCCTCCTGCGCTGGACACCAGGGACAAGATGCGTCTTCCGCGAGTGTCGAAGGCTGCACGCGCCAAGCGGATGACAGGAGGTGCAACGAGAAGCTGCGCGTCTCACACACACGGCGGCGCGCCCGCTAATTCGGCAGTCGCTCTGCTGGCACGTCGGATTGCAGAAGGAAGTGCTTACAATTACAATTCTGTTCGTGTTTTATGTTGTAAAGTTGTTAGCTTGTAACGATGTAATGTTAATAAATAAATTTATAAATCTCACAAAAAAAAAAAAAAAAAATACACGAAGCGCGTCCTTCCGGCTCATAAGTTTTGGAACTCAGGATTGCGTTCGCGCTAACGTGACGAATTGTCAATAAAAAAAAAATGCGGCTGCTTTCGACCGAAAAGTATGATTTTGTGTGTGTTGGGATAAGAACCGAATGCGAATTCTGCCATGCGCCTACATTATATGGGCGCCAACGGCCATACCATGTTGAGTACACCGGTTCTCGTCCGATCACCGAAGTTAAGCAACATCGGGCGTGGTTAGTACTTGGATGGGTGACCACCTGGGAACACCACGTGCTGTTGGCTCCCTTTCATTTACCTTTTTTTTTTTATACCGCCCTCTTTCCATACCACCGTTCTGTTGTGACAAAGATTCTTGCTTAAGCATTTTAATCTACTGTAATGACCATAAGGTGCGAAATTGCAGTAAATATCTCAGTTTGAGGGAGAATGTGCTAACCAAGTTCGCCAGGAAGTCTTTGAAAACGACAAAACAGTACGAATCGGCAGATGTGTTCTGAAATACGTCAGCGCCTGTTGTTGTGTAGCGGTGTACAATTCCTACTTCGATATGTAATTATAAATTTATTCCTCAGTCGTCTCGTCTCGTCTCGTCATCTCCTGCAGACGTTTCTTGTGCTTGCGCTGTTATATGGGCCACGACCCGAGCGGCAGCGAGCGGCAGTCGAGCAAAGTCGGGACAAGTCGGGACGGGGACAGGGACAGCGATAGGAATGGTGCGAATGCACTGCAAATTACGCAAACACCTCGTCTGAGGCGAGGCGAGGAAGCTCACATCGCCAGCAGTGGCGCCCTCCAACAACACTCTGCCACACCCCGCACAGGCCATACGCCGGTCGGCCGCGCGCCAGCCCTCCTGCGCTGGACACCAGGGACAAGATGCGTCTTCCGCGAGTGTCGAAGGCTGCACGCGCCAAGCGGATGACAGGAGGTGCAACGAGAAGCTGCGCGTCTCACACACACGGCGGCGCGCCCGCTAATTCGGCAGTCGCTCTGCTGGCACGTCGGATTGCAGAAGGAAGTGCTTACAATTACAATTCTGTTCGTGTTTTATGTTGTAAAGTTGTTAGCTTGTAACGATGTAATGTTAATAAATAAATTTATAAATCTCACAAAAAAAAAAAAAAATACACGAAGCGCGTCCTTCCGGCTCATAAGTTTTGGAACTCAGGATTGCGTTCGCGCTAACGTGACGAATTGTCAATAAAAAAAAAATGCGGCTGCTTTCGACCGAAAAGTATGATTTTGTGTGTGTTGGGATAAGAACCGAATGCGAATTCTGCCATGCGCCTACATTATATGGGCGCCAACGGCCATACCATGTTGAGTACACCGGTTCTCGTCCGATCACCGAAGTTAAGCAACATCGGGCGTGGTTAGTACTTGGATGGGTGACCACCTGGGAACACCACGTGCTGTTGGCTCCCTTTCATTTACCTTTTTTTTTTTATACCGCCCTCTTTCCATACCACCGTTCTGTTGTGACAAAGATTCTTGCTTAAGCATTTTAATCTACTGTAATGACCATAAGGTGCGAAATTGCAGTAAATATCTCAGTTTGAGGGAGAATGTGCTAACCAAGTTCGCCAGGAAGTCTTTGAAAACGACAAAACAGTACGAATCGGCAGATGTGTTCTGAAATACGTCAGCGCCTGTTGTTGTGTAGCGGTGTACAATTCCTACTTCGATATGTAATTATAAATTTATTCCTCAGTCGTCTCGTCTCGTCTCGTCATCTCCTGCAGACGTTTCTTGTGCTTGCGCTGTTATATGGGCCACGACCCGAGCGGCAGCGAGCGGCAGTCGAGCAAAGTCGGGACAAGTCGGGACGGGGACAGGGACAGCGATAGGAATGGTGCGAATGCACTGCAAATTACGCAAACACCTCGTCTGAGGCGAGGCGAGGAAGCTCACATCGCCAGCAGTGGCGCCCTCCAACAACACTCTGCCACACCCCGCACAGGCCATACGCCGGTCGGCCGCGCGCCAGCCCTCCTGCGCTGGACACCAGGGACAAGATGCGTCTTCCGCGAGTGTCGAAGGCTGCACGCGCCAAGCGGATGACAGGAGGTGCAACGAGAAGCTGCGCGTCTCACACACACGGCGGCGCGCCCGCTAATTCGGCAGTCGCTCTGCTGGCACGTCGGATTGCAGAAGGAAGTGCTTACAATTACAATTCTGTTCGTATTTTATGTTGTAAAGTTGTTAGCTTGTAACGATGTAATGTTAATAAATAAATTTATAAATCTCACAAAAAAAAAAAAAAATACACGAAGCGCGTCCTTCCGGCTCATAAGTTTTGGAACTCAGGATTGCGTTCGCGCTAACGTGACGAATTGTCAATAAAAAAAAAATGCGGCTGCTTTCGACCGAAAAGTATGATTTTGTGTGTGTTGGGATAAGAACCGAATGCGAATTCTGCCATGCGCCTACATTATATGGGCGCCAACGGCCATACCATGTTGAGTACACCGGTTCTCGTCCGATCACCGAAGTTAAGCAACATCGGGCGTGGTTAGTACTTGGATGGGTGACCACCTGGGAACACCACGTGCTGTTGGCTCCCTTTCATTTACCTTTTTTTTTTTATACCGCCCTCTTTCCATACCACCGTTCTGTTGTGACAAAGATTCTTGCTTAAGCATTTTAATCTACTGTAATGACCATAAGGTGCGAAATTGCAGTAAATATCTCAGTTTGAGGGAGAATGTGCTAACCAAGTTCGCCAGGAAGTCTTTGAAAACGACAAAACAGTACGAATCGGCAGATGTGTTCTGAAATACGTCAGCGCCTGTTGTTGTGTAGCGGTGTACAATTCCTACTTCGATATGTAATTATAAATTTATTCCTCAGTCGTCTCGTCTCGTCTCGTCATCTCCTGCAGACGTTTCTTGTGCTTGCGCTGTTATATGGGCCACGACCCGAGCGGCAGCGAGCGGCAGTCGAGCAAAGTCGGGACAAGTCGGGACGGGGACAGGGACAGCGATAGGAATGGTGCGAATGCATTGCAAATTACGCAAACACCTCGTCTGAGGCGAGGCGAGGAAGCTCACATCGCCAGCAGTGGCGCCCTCCAACAACACTCTGCCACACCCCGCACAGGCCATACGCCGGTCGGCCGCGCGCCAGCCCTCCTGCGCTGGACACCAGGGACAAGATGCGTCTTCCGCGAGTGTCGAAGGCTGCACGCGCCAAGCGGATGACAGGAGGTGCAACGAGAAGCTGCGCGTCTCACACACACGGCGGCGCGCCCGCTAATTCGGCAGTCGCTCTGCTGGCACGTCGGATTGCAGAAGGAAGTGCTTACAATTACAATTCTGTTCGTGTTTTATGTTGTAAAGTTGTTAGCTTGTAACGATGTAATGTTAATAAATAAATTTATAAATCTCACAAAAAAAAAAAAAAAAATACACGAAGCGCGTCCTTCCGGCTCATAAGTTTTGGAACTCAGGATTGCGTTCGCGCTAACGTGACGAATTGTCAATAAAAAAAAAATGCGGCTGCTTTCGACCGAAAAGTATGATTTTGTGTGTGTTGGGATAAGAACCGAATGCGAATTCTGCCATGCGCCTACATTATATGGGCGCCAACGGCCATACCATGTTGAGTACACCGGTTCTCGTCCGATCACCGAAGTTAAGCAACATCGGGCGTGGTTAGTACTTGGATGGGTGACCACCTGGGAACACCACGTGCTGTTGGCTCCCTTTCATTTACCTTTTTTTTTTTATACCGCCCTCTTTCCATACCACCGTTCTGTTGTGACAAAGATTCTTGCTTAAGCATTTTAATCTACTGTAATGACCATAAGGTGCGAAATTGCAGTAAATATCTCAGTTTGAGGGAGAATGTGCTAACCAAGTTCGCCAGGAAGTCTTTGAAAACGACAAAACAGTACGAATCGGCAGATGTGTTCTGAAATACGTCAGCGCCTGTTGTTGTGTAGCGGTGTACAATTCCTACTTCGATATGTAATTATAAATTTATTCCTCAGTCGTCTCGTCTCGTCTCGTCATCTCCTGCAGACGTTTCTTGTGCTTGCGCTGTTATATGGGCCACGACCCGAGCGGCAGCGAGCGGCAGTCGAGCAAAGTCGGGACAAGTCGGGACGGGGACAGGGACAGCGATAGGAATGGTGCGAATGCATTGCAAATTACGCAAACACCTCGTCTGAGGCGAGGCGAGGAAGCTCACATCGCCAGCAGTGGCGCCCTCCAACAACACTCTGCCACACCCCGCACAGGCCATACGCCGGTCGGCCGCGCGCCAGCCCTCCTGCGCTGGACACCAGGGACAAGATGCGTCTTCCGCGAGTGTCGAAGGCTGCACGCGCCAAGCGGATGACAGGAGGTGCAACGAGAAGCTGCGCGTCTCACACACACGGCGGCGCGCCCGCTAATTCGGCAGTCGCTCTGCTGGCACGTCGGATTGCAGAAGGAAGTGCTTACAATTACAATTCTGTTCGTGTTTTATGTTGTAAAGTTGTTAGCTTGTAACGATGTAATGTTAATAAATAAATTTATAAATCTCACAAAAAAAAAAAAAAAAATACACGAAGCGCGTCCTTCCGGCTCATAAGTTTTGGAACTCAGGATTGCGTTCGCGCTAACGTGACGAATTGTCAATAAAAAAAAAATGCGGCTGCTTTCGACCGAAAAGTATGATTTTGTGTGTGTTGGGATAAGAACCGAATGCGAATTCTGCCATGCGCCTACATTATATGGGCGCCAACGGCCATACCATGTTGAGTACACCGGTTCTCGTCCGATCACCGAAGTTAAGCAACATCGGGCGTGGTTAGTACTTGGATGGGTGACCACCTGGGAACACCACGTGCTGTTGGCTCCCTTTCATTTACCTTTTTTTTTTTATACCGCCCTCTTTCCATACCACCGTTCTGTTGTGACAAAGATTCTTGCTTAAGCATTTTAATCTACTGTAATGACCATAAGGTGCGAAATTGCAGTAAATATCTCAGTTTGAGGGAGAATGTGCTAACCAAGTTCGCCAGGAAGTCTTTGAAAACGACAAAACAGTACGAATCGGCAGATGTGTTCTGAAATACGTCAGCGCCTGTTGTTGTGTAGCGGTGTACAATTCCTACTTCGATATGTAATTATAAATTTATTCCTCAGTCGTCTCGTCTCGTCTCGTCATCTCCTGCAGACGTTTCTTGTGCTTGCGCTGTTATATGGGCCACGACCCGAGCGGCAGCGAGCGGCAGTCGAGCAAAGTCGGGACAAGTCGGGACGGGGACAGGGACAGCGATAGGAATGGTGCGAATGCATTGCAAATTACGCAAACACCTCGTCTGAGGCGAGGCGAGGAAGCTCACATCGCCAGCAGTGGCGCCCTCCAACAACACTCTGCCACACCCCGCACAGGCCATACGCCGGTCGGCCGCGCGCCAGCCCTCCTGCGCTGGACACCAGGGACAAGATGCGTCTTCCGCGAGTGTCGAAGGCTGCACGCGCCAAGCGGATGACAGGAGGTGCAACGAGAAGCTGCGCGTCTCACACACACGGCGGCGCGCCCGCTAATTCGGCAGTCGCTCTGCTGGCACGTCGGATTGCAGAAGGAAGTGCTTACAATTACAATTCTGTTCGTGTTTTATGTTGTAAAGTTGTTAGCTTGTAACGATGTAATGTTAATAAATAAATTTATAAATCTCACAAAAAAAAAAAAAAAAATACACGAAGCGCGTCCTTCCGGCTCATAAGTTTTGGAACTCAGGATTGCGTTCGCGCTAACGTGACGAATTGTCAATAAAAAAAAAATGCGGCTGCTTTCGACCGAAAAGTATGATTTTGTGTGTGTTGGGATAAGAACCGAATGCGAATTCTGCCATGCGCCTACATTATATGGGCGCCAACGGCCATACCATGTTGAGTACACCGGTTCTCGTCCGATCACCGAAGTTAAGCAACATCGGGCGTGGTTAGTACTTGGATGGGTGACCACCTGGGAACACCACGTGCTGTTGGCTCCCTTTCATTTACCTTTTTTTTTTTATACCGCCCTCTTTCCATACCACCGTTCTGTTGTGACAAAGATTCTTGCTTAAGCATTTTAATCTACTCGTCAGCGCCTGTTGTTGTATAGCGGTGTACAATTCCTACTTCGATATGTAATTATACATTTATTCCTTAGTCGACTCGTCTCGTCTCGTCATCTCCTGCAGACGTTTCTTGTGCTTGCGCTGTTATATGGGCCACGACCCGAGCGGCAGCGAGCGGCAGTCGAGCAAAGTCGGGACAAGTCGGGACGGGGACAGGGACAGGAATGGTGCGAATGCACTGCAAATTACGCAAACACCTCGTCTGAGGCGAGGCGAGGCGAGGCGAGGCGAGGCGAAGAAGCTCACATCGCCAGCAGTGGCGCCCTCCAACAACACTCTGCCACACCCCGCACAGGCCATACGCCGGTCGGCCGCGCGCCAGCCCTCCTGCGCTGGACACCAGGGACAAGATGCGTCTTCCGCGAGTGTCGAAGGCTGCACGCGCCAAGCGGATGACAGGAGGTGCAACGAGAAGCTGCGCGTCTCACACACACGGCGGCGCGCCCGCTAATTCGGCAGTCGCTCTGCTGGCACGTCGGATTGCGGAAGGAAGTGCTTACAATTACAATTCTGTTCGTGTTTTATGTTGTAAAGTTGTTAGCTTGTAACGATGTAATGTTAATAAATAAATTTATAAATCTCACAACAACAAAAAAAAAAAAATACACGAAGCGCGTCCTTCCGGCTCATAAGTTTTGGAACTCAGGATTGCGTTCGCGCCAACGTGACAAATTGTCAATAAAAAAGAATGCGGCTGCTTTCGACCGAAAAGTGTGATTTTGTGTGTGTTGGGATAAGAACCGAATGCGAATTCCGCCATGCGCCTACATCATCTGGGCCCCAACGGCCATACCATGTTGAGTACACCGGTTCTCGTCCGATCACCGAAGTTAAGCAACATCGGGCGTGGTTAGTACTTGGATGGGTGACCACCTGGGAACACCACGTGCTGTTGGCTCCCTTTCATTTACTTTTTTTTTTTTTTTATACCGCCTTCTTTCCATACCACCGTTCTGTTGTGACAAAGATTCTTGCTTAAGCATTTTAATCTACTGTAATGACCATAAGGTGCGAAATTGCAGTAAATATCTCAGTTTGAGGGAGAATGTGCTAACCAAGTTCGCCAGGAAGTCTTTGAAAACGACAAAACAGTACGAATCGGCAGATGTGTTCTGAAATACGTCAGCGCCTGTTGTTGTATAGCGGTGTACAATTCCTACTTCGATATGTAATTATACATTTATTCCTTAGTCGACTCGTCTCGTCTCGTCATCTCCTGCAGACGTTTCTTGTGCTTGCGCTGTTATATGGGCCACGACCCGAGCGGCAGCGAGCGGCAGTCGAGCAAAGTCGGGACAAGTCGGGACGGGGACAGGGACAGGAATGGTGCGAATGCACTGCAAATTACGCAAACACCTCGTCTGAGGCGAGGCGAGGCGAGGCGAGGCGAGGCGAAGAAGCTCACATCGCCAGCAGTGGCGCCCTCCAACAACACTCTGCCACACCCCGCACAGGCCATACGCCGGTCGGCCGCGCGCCAGCCCTCCTGCGCTGGACACCAGGGACAAGATGCGTCTTCCGCGAGTGTCGAAGGCTGCACGCGCCAAGCGGATGACAGGAGGTGCAACGAGAAGCTGCGCGTCTCACACACACGGCGGCGCGCCCGCTAATTCGGCAGTCGCTCTGCTGGCACGTCGGATTGCGGAAGGAAGTGCTTACAATTACAATTCTGTTCGTGTTTTATGTTGTAAAGTTGTTAGCTTGTAACGATGTAATGTTAATAAATAAATTTATAAATCTCACAACAACAAAAAAAAAAAAAAATACACGAAGCGCGTCCTTCCGGCTCATAAGTTTTGGAACTCAGGATTGCGTTCGCGCCAACGTGACAAATTGTCAATAAAAAAGAATGCGGCTGCTTTCGACCGAAAAGTGTGATTTTGTGTGTGTTGGGATAAGAACCGAATGCGAATTCCGCCATGCGCCTACATCATCTGGGCGCCAACGGCCATACCATGTTGAGTACACCGGTTCTCGTCCGATCACCGAAGTTAAGCAACATCGGGCGTGGTTAGTACTTGGATGGGTGACCACCTGGGAACACCACGTGCTGTTGGCTCCCTTTCATTTACTTTTTTTTTTTTTTTTATACCGCCTTCTTTCCATACCACCGTTCTGTTGTGACAAAGATTCTTGCTTAAGCATTTTAATCTACTGTAATGACCATAAGGTGCGAAATTGCAGTAAATATCTCAGTTTGAGGGAGAATGTGCTAACCAAGTTCGCCAGGAAGTCTTTGAAAACGACAAAACAGTACGAATCGGCAGATGTGTTCTGAAATACGTCAGCGCCTGTTGTTGTATAGCGGTGTACAATTCCTACTTCGATATGTAATTATACATTTATTCCTTAGTCGACTCGTCTCGTCTCGTCATCTCCTGCAGACGTTTCTTGTGCTTGCGCTGTTATATGGGCCACGACCCGAGCGGCAGCGAGCGGCAGTCGAGCAAAGTCGGGACAAGTCGGGACGGGGACAGGGACAGGAATGGTGCGAATGCACTGCAAATTACGCAAACACCTCGTCTGAGGCGAGGCGAGGCGAGGCGAGGCGAGGCGAAGAAGCTCACATCGCCAGCAGTGGCGCCCTCCAACAACACTCTGCCACACCCCGCACAGGCCATACGCCGGTCGGCCGCGCGCCAGCCCTCCTGCGCTGGACACCAGGGACAAGATGCGTCTTCCGCGAGTGTCGAAGGCTGCACGCGCCAAGCGGATGACAGGAGGTGCAACGAGAAGCTGCGCGTCTCACACACACGGCGGCGCGCCCGCTAATTCGGCAGTCGCTCTGCTGGCACGTCGGATTGCGGAAGGAAGTGCTTACAATTACAATTCTGTTCGTGTTTTATGTTGTAAAGTTGTTAGCTTGTAACGATGTAATGTTAATAAATAAATTTATAAATCTCACAACAACAAAAAAAAAAAAAAATACACGAAGCGCGTCCTTCCGGCTCATAAGTTTTGGAACTCAGGATTGCGTTCGCGCCAACGTGACAAATTGTCAATAAAAAAGAATGCGGCTGCTTTCGACCGAAAAGTGTGATTTTGTGTGTGTTGGGATAAGAACCGAATGCGAATTCCGCCATGCGCCTACATCATCTGGGCGCCAACGGCCATACCATGTTGAGTACACCGGTTCTCGTCCGATCACCGAAGTTAAGCAACATCGGGCGTGGTTAGTACTTGGATGGGTGACCACCTGGGAACACCACGTGCTGTTGGCTCCCTTTCATTTACTTTTTTTTTTTTTTTTATACCGCCTTCTTTCCATACCACCGTTCTGTTGTGACAAAGATTCTTGCTTAAGCATTTTAATCTACTGTAATGACCATAAGGTGCGAAATTGCAGTAAATATCTCAGTTTGAGGGAGAATGTGCTAACCAAGTTCGCCAGGAAGTCTTTGAAAACGACAAAACAGTACGAATCGGCAGATGTGTTCTGAAATACGTCAGCGCCTGTTGTTGTATAGCGGTGTACAATTCCTACTTCGATATGTAATTATACATTTATTCCTTAGTCGACTCGTCTCGTCTCGTCATCTCCTGCAGACGTTTCTTGTGCTTGCGCTGTTATATGGGCCACGACCCGAGCGGCAGCGAGCGGCAGTCGAGCAAAGTCGGGACAAGTCGGGACGGGGACAGGGACAGGAATGGTGCGAATGCACTGCAAATTACGCAAACACCTCGTCTGAGGCGAGGCGAGGCGAGGCGAGGCGAGGCGAAGAAGCTCACATCGCCAGCAGTGGCGCCCTCCAACAACACTCTGCCACACCCCGCACAGGCCATACGCCGGTCGGCCGCGCGCCAGCCCTCCTGCGCTGGACACCAGGGACAAGATGCGTCTTCCGCGAGTGTCGAAGGCTGCACGCGCCAAGCGGATGACAGGAGGTGCAACGAGAAGCTGCGCGTCTCACACACACGGCGGCGCGCCCGCTAATTCGGCAGTCGCTCTGCTGGCACGTCGGATTGCGGAAGGAAGTGCTTACAATTACAATTCTGTTCGTGTTTTATGTTGTAAAGTTGTTAGCTTGTAACGATGTAATGTTAATAAATAAATTTATAAATCTCACAACAACAAAAAAAAAAAAAAATACACGAAGCGCGTCCTTCCGGCTCATAAGTTTTGGAACTCAGGATTGCGTTCGCGCCAACGTGACAAATTGTCAATAAAAAAGAATGCGGCTGCTTTCGACCGAAAAGTGTGATTTTGTGTGTGTTGGGATAAGAACCGAATGCGAATTCCGCCATGCGCCTACATCATCTGGGCGCCAACGGCCATACCATGTTGAGTACACCGGTTCTCGTCCGATCACCGAAGTTAAGCAACATCGGGCGTGGTTAGTACTTGGATGGGTGACCACCTGGGAACACCACGTGCTGTTGGCTCCCTTTCATTTACTTTTTTTTTTTTTTTTATACCGCCTTCTTTCCATACCACCGTTCTGTTGTGACAAAGATTCTTGCTTAAGCATTTTAATCTACTGTAATGACCATAAGGTGCGAAATTGCAGTAAATATCTCAGTTTGAGGGAGAATGTGCTAACCAAGTTCGCCAGGAAGTCTTTGAAAACGACAAAACAGTACGAATCGGCAGATGTGTTCTGAAATACGTCAGCGCCTGTTGTTGTATAGCGGTGTACAATTCCTACTTCGATATGTAATTATACATTTATTCCTTAGTCGACTCGTCTCGTCTCGTCATCTCCTGCAGACGTTTCTTGTGCTTGCGCTGTTATATGGGCCACGACCCGAGCGGCAGCGAGCGGCAGTCGAGCAAAGTCGGGACAAGTCGGGACGGGGACAGGGACAGGAATGGTGCGAATGCACTGCAAATTACGCAAACACCTCGTCTGAGGCGAGGCGAGGCGAGGCGAGGCGAGGCGAAGAAGCTCACATCGCCAGCAGTGGCGCCCTCCAACAACACTCTGCCACACCCCGCACAGGCCATACGCCGGTCGGCCGCGCGCCAGCCCTCCTGCGCTGGACACCAGGGACAAGATGCGTCTTCCGCGAGTGTCGAAGGCTGCACGCGCCAAGCGGATGACAGGAGGTGCAACGAGAAGCTGCGCGTCTCACACACACGGCGGCGCGCCCGCTAATTCGGCAGTCGCTCTGCTGGCACGTCGGATTGCGGAAGGAAGTGCTTACAATTACAATTCTGTTCGTGTTTTATGTTGTAAAGTTGTTAGCTTGTAACGATGTAATGTTAATAAATAAATTTATAAATCTCACAACAACAAAAAAAAAAAAAAATACACGAAGCGCGTCCTTCCGGCTCATAAGTTTTGGAACTCAGGATTGCGTTCGCGCCAACGTGACAAATTGTCAATAAAAAAGAATGCGGCTGCTTTCGACCGAAAAGTGTGATTTTGTGTGTGTTGGGATAAGAACCGAATGCGAATTCCGCCATGCGCCTACATCATCTGGGCGCCAACGGCCATACCATGTTGAGTACACCGGTTCTCGTCCGATCACCGAAGTTAAGCAACATCGGGCGTGGTTAGTACTTGGATGGGTGACCACCTGGGAACACCACGTGCTGTTGGCTCCCTTTCATTTACTTTTTTTTTTTTTTTTATACCGCCTTCTTTCCATACCACCGTTCTGTTGTGACAAAGATTCTTGCTTAAGCATTTTAATCTACTGTAATGACCATAAGGTGCGAAATTGCAGTAAATATCTCAGTTTGAGGGAGAATGTGCTAACCAAGTTCGCCAGGAAGTCTTTGAAAACGACAAAACAGTACGAATCGGCAGATGTGTTCTGAAATACGTCAGCGCCTGTTGTTGTATAGCGGTGTACAATTCCTACTTCGATATGTAATTATACATTTATTCCTTAGTCGACTCGTCTCGTCTCGTCATCTCCTGCAGACGTTTCTTGTGCTTGCGCTGTTATATGGGCCACGACCCGAGCGGCAGCGAGCGGCAGCGAGCGGCAGTCGAGCAAAGTCGGGACAAGTCGGGACGGGGACAGGGACAGGAATGGTGCGAATGCACTGCAAATTACGCAAACACCTCGTCTGAGGCGAGGCGAGGCGAGGCGAGGCGAGGCGAAGAAGCTCACATCGCCAGCAGTGGCGCCCTCCAACAACACTCTGCCACACCCCGCACAGGCCATACGCCGGTCGGCCGCGCGCCAGCCAACACCTCGGTGCCTGGCGTGCTGTGTTTACCTCGTGCGACTGGGCCGGCGGCACCTCGCGTGTCGTCTGCTCCCTCTTCCTCGTTGCTTTCTTTCTTTTCTACTGAACTGTAAGTAATGGATATCGTTTACGATGAAAGTGAAGAGCGACAGAATAATATTCAGTGCGAGTTTGATCGTTCCGTAGAGAAACCTTCGGCTTTCGAGATCCATCGTTGGTTGCTTGAGGACTTGATGTTGTCTACTACTGATGTGCTCGGTATTCAGTTCGATACGTTTTTAAATTCTGTGTTCTTGAAACTGAAATCTCCCGATCTGTGTGATGCTGTTGTCTCTGTTAATGACGGTGTTCGTAGATTTCGACACCTTAACGGAAATATTAGTAATGTCACTGTGTCTCATGCTGGTTTTGGTCTTCGACAAATCCGCATATTTAACCTCCCGTTTGAAATTCGCAACGACACTATTTCTCGTCACTTGCGGCCTTATGGCACTGTTCTATCTGTAGTGAAAGAGAAATGGTCGTCTGCGTACATATTTCAAGTCGAGAACGGTGTGCGCAGTGTTAAGATGGTGGTCAGGCAGCATATTCCGTCTTTTATTTTGGTAAACGGCCACCGTGCGTTTGTCACGTACAGTGGCCAGCCACAGACTTGCTCATTTTGTAACGGTGTCGGACATTATCGGCAGGATTGTCCGAAGCGCAAACGGCCTGTTCAGCTACCACTTGAGGCCAATTTGCAAGGAGCTAGTTTTGCTTCCGTCGCCGCTACGGTCTTGGGTTCCGCCCCCCCCGCGCCCGCGCGGCGTGCGGCAGATGTTAATCTTGCTGCCGCCGCGGAAGCGATGGATGTGTCTGCTGATGCTACTGTCTCTGATCTTGCGACTACCGGCCAGGAACCTTTGTCCGCGGCTTCGGAAAACGTGCCTGCTGCTCTTCAACCGGTTGTGGGTGCTGTTGTGTCGGAGGCTGTCTCTGACTCCGTGCCGCAATCGGTAACCGATGTTGTTCCGTGCCCTATTTCGGACCCTGTTGCACCTATTGTGTCGCAGTTGGCACCCTCTCCTTCTGTGCCTGCACCCGTCGTTGTACCCTCTGATGTTTCTGGGCCTAATCCTGTTGCGGAATCACGCCATGTTTTTGTGGAACCGAAACCGCAACGGGATGAAGCTCGTTCTCGGAGTTCCAGTAGGCAACGCTTCCGCAGTGTCAGTAGCTCCCCTTCTTACGACGGGGGTTACACGCGGCGTGACCGTAGTCCGTCCCCGGTAGGGCGCCCCCCCGCCTCTTCTTGGGCGTCGCAACGCCGTGCCGCGCGGCGCGACCTCGACGTGGAGCTCCGGCCGCCTCAGGCTTCCGGCTCCGGGCGTCAGCCGCCGCGCAAACAGCAACAACAACAGTCGCCGCGGGCCTCCTCTCGCCACGCGCAGTCAGCTGATCTGAGCGATGCGGCGCAGCAACGTGACGTTGCTGTTCGCCATCTGCGGACTGTGTTAAGCCAACCAGCCTCTGCAGACGTGCCTGTTTTAGCGCCCGACACTGTCTCGGCTGTGACTGCGGCACCTATGTCGACGAAACGGAAGGCTGAGGATGTCCACCGACGTCGCGCTGGTCCTTCTATCCACGACCGCGTGTCGGTGCCTCCCTCCGACGTGCAGATGCCCGTCAGGGATCCTGTGTCGGTCGCTTCTGCCGTGCCAGCTACTGCCACCCTGCCACCCCTCTCCCCCTTCGAGCCTTCGGAGTGGGCGGAGGATGTTGTGGAGGGTGCGGAGACATAGTGTGTGTCCTGTGTACCCCCTCCTCTGTCGTGCACCTGCACATTCCGTGTTTTCTGTGTGTTTTTACTTTTGTGTGTCTTTTAACTGAGTGAGTCTATGACTTACGATTTTAGCCAGTGGAATGTTGTCACTATTAATCTTAACAAGTTGTGCCACCCGTGCAAGTTACTGGCTTTTCAGGCCTTTTTACGTGATCACCGCTGCCATGTTGTCTTTTTACAAGAGGTGACGCGCGATGCACTTGTCTTTTTACACGATTTTAGTGACTTTATTGTTGTTGACAATGTTTTACCGGATTCCAATGCAGGAACTGCCATTTTAGTCCGTTCTGATCTTGCTATTTCCGACGTTGCTATTTTACCAAATGGTCGTGCTGTTAGTTGCACTATACTGGGCGTTGTCTTTGTTAACGTTTATGCCCCGTCTGGGAACGATAAGCCGGCGAGGGCTGTTTTTTATGGGCAGGAATTGTGTGCACTGCTACACCGGAATGTGGATGCTTTAGTTGTCGGCGGCGATTTTAATTGCGTTTTAGATGTTGTCGATCAGGTGCCTCGTCCTAACCTTTGTCGCGAGCTCGGCGACTTGATTCGCAGTTTTCGGCTCGTTGATACGTGGCGTGTTTTAAACCCTGATGTTACCCACTATACTCATTTTTATCCCACGGGGCACAGCCGCCTGGACAGAATTTACATTTCTGCCTCGCTTTCTGCCCGTATTTGCCGCACGGAAATGTTTCCCGTGCTGTTTTCTGATCATTCCGGTTACCTTTGTCAGCTTTTATTGCCTCGTTTTTGTGTTCCCAGACGACAGAATCTGTGGAAATTTAATTGTGCTTTATTGACCGACGACCATTTTGTCCGGTGTTTTACCAATCTGTGGCATAAATTACTCGGGACTCGGCGAGGTGACTGTAGTGTGCTGGAGTGGTGGGTCGGGGAGGCCAAGCCAGTGATAAGGCAGTTTTTAATTGATTTTAGCCGCGAGGCGGCTCGTTGGCGTCGCGCTACGGCCCGCTTCCATCAGGCGTGTTTACAAGACCTCGCGCTGCGCGTGACGTCACAGCCTGCCTTGCTGCCCGCTTTTAAGCAATTTCAGCTGAAGCTTCTCGCTGATTTGCGTGCTGTCAGTAATGGTGTCGTCGTGCGCAGCCAGCCTGCGGGGGTTGTGGCTGGCGAACCTTTGTCGCTTTACCATCTGACCAGGGAACGACGGAGGCGTGCCCGTCTCCACATCAGTACCTGGAAAAAGTGCGACGGTGGACGGACTACTGTCCAGTCCGACATCGAGCGGGATATTTTTAATCATTTTAGTTCCCTTTTCCGTGCGCTGGATGTTGACTGTGATGCGTTGCGGGATTTTTTACAAGTTATACCTCATGTTTTAACTCGTGCGGATAGGACGCATTTAAATGCTGCTTATGTACCTGACGATCTTTCCGACGCTATCCGACGAAGCCCTAAGTGTAAATCGCCTGGTCCCGATGGCATTCCTTCTGAATTTTATTTGAAGTTTTATGATCTTTTTCGTGATGTTTTTGTGGCTCTTTTAAATGAAATACGGGATGGTGCTGTTATCCCTGCTGCGTTTGAGGAGGGGGTAGTGACCTTAGTACCTAAATCGAATGCGACGCCCTGTATTGACGCTGTTCGGCCGATCACCTTACTTAACGCCGATTTTAAGATTGTGACGCGCTGTGTGGTTCAACGTCTTAAAGTTGTTTTACCGTCGGTTCTCAGTGACAGTCAATCATGTGCGGTGCCGGGTCGAAACATTTTTGACGCCGTTCTCGCATATCGCGACTGTATCGGCTTTGTTAAAAGTGCGCGCCTGCCGACAGCTGCCATCTTATTGATTGACTTCAAAAATGCTTTCGACCGCATTAGCCATGTTTACCTCCGCCAGGTTCTTGTGCGGATGGGATTCGGCCTTAAGTTTACGACTGTGGTAAAGCATCTTTTACAGAATGCGACGTCACGAGTTAGTGTCAACGGCCGCTTGACGCCGGCTTTCCGTGTTGAGCGCTCGGTGCGGCAGGGGTGTCCCCTTTCGATGGCCCTGTTTTCTGTAGCCTTAGATCCGTTGCTGCGGATTATCGGCCGCGAATGCCGCGGCATTCAGGTCGGGGCGGACCGCCTCGTTTGTAAGGCATACGCCGACGACCTTGGTGTTTTCCTTGGCCATTCCGATGACGTTGACACTTTATATGGCGCACTGCAACGCTTTGAAAAAGCCACGGGTGCCATAGTCAACCCTGCTAAGACTGTTTGTTTGCCTCTTACACCCCGCGCAAGGTCCTTACAGCGGAACTGGTTCTGCGTCCGCGAACAGCAAAAAGTCCTGGGCGTGCTGTTTTCTTCTCACCCACAACGGATGGAGGCGCTTAATTGGCGGTCCACGCTGCACAAGGTGCGTGCCGTTGCCAAGATCTATGCGGCTCGCACGTTGGCGCTTCGTGATAAGGTGGCCTTGATCAATACTACCATTCTGGCCAGGGCGTGGTATCTCGCACAGGTCCTTCCATTGCCTCGGCAATTGGAACGTGCCCTCAAGCAGGCGGTGTATTGGTTTTTATGGCGAGGTGACATTTTTAAAGTCTCGTATGCCACTTGTACTCTCATCCCGACAGATGGTGGTTTGGGTCTAGTAGATCTACGCGCGAAGTGCTCTGCTCTGTTTTGGAAACGGACCACTGTTGTTATGGAAAAGGCCCCGAACGGTACCACTGCGGCGGTCTTCACTCTGTATCGTCCTCCATCTGCGGCGGCGCCGGTGAATGTCTCGCACATTCCCTTTTTTCTTAATTATGTGCGTCGCTACTATATGGAAAACAGCTACTTGGAGCTCTGTGACGTTCCCAGCCTTCGAGTCAGCGACGTCGCTTCTGCTTTCCGTGGGTCTACTGTGCGTTGTAAGTGGGAGTATCGGCTACCGTGGTATAACTGGGTCACGGTATGGAAAAATCTTGCCAGCAATGTTCTTCCTCCCTCTGTACACGCAGTGTGGTACAAGGTTGTGCATCGTACCTTCCCTACGAATGCGAAGCTCCACTCCATTAATCTCCTCTCGTCTGGAGCTTGTGACCTGTGTGCTGTGGAGGATACGCTTGAACACCGTTTCGTGTGTGGCCATTTTTGCAGTGTTTGGCATACCGCCCGAGATATGGTTCGCCTTATCAATCGGGTGGATACGCGCTCTGTTTTGCCGACAGACGTCTTAATCCCTCAGTGCGCCGCCTACCCGAATACTAAGAAGAATGCCACGGTGTGGCTCCTGGGTCATGCCGTTTTTGCAATGTTTTCCCTGAAATTGACAACCGAATTTGACTTTCTTACATACTTATGGACTCAGCATGAACAAACTGCAGCCATGCCTGGCTATCGTGCAAATTTCGCGAATTTTTTGCAGGTTGCCCTTGCTCATGCTTTTACTCGGATGTCGATGGCTACTTAACATGGTTTGATGATTTGGTATACTCTTCTACTTTGACCGCTCGTGTTGTGTTTTTCCAGGAACGTACAATTATTGAAATTTGTGTAATCAGAGGTACTCTACTTTCTATTCTTTGTGTTCCTTTTCATTTCCGGTATGGTTTACCTTCTCCTTGATTCTGATTATTTTTATGCTGTGGACATCGGCAATTTCTTTTTGCAGAACTTTCTCATGTAGGTCTCCCAAGTGGCGGCAGTACTATCTTTTCGTCTTTTCCTGTATTACCGCGCAGTGCCTTTAATTTCCTTCTTTTAGTTTCACTTCTCCACTTGTTGGACTTTACTCCTCTGCTTTACTGGTGTGGAACTTTCCCAGTAATAGTACACCTGAGGAAGTGGCTTCTTTTTCTAGTTTTGTGTTTTATATTTTTCTATACTGGACTCTTGTTTTTCTGGTGGATTACTTGTCTCCATTTAGAAGATTTTTTGGATTATGGTTTTTTCTTTGCACCTGTCGCTTTTTCCCGACAGACGTCGACATTCCCAAGGATGCTAACGGGGGATACGTTTTCTTTTTCGTCTGTTCGTCGTGGGACATGGAGTCGACAGTACCATTATAGCTCATGAAGCTCGCCAATGGAAGGCGTTTTGTGGAGAGCGACAAGGCCGGGCTATAAGGGGAGATGGGAGGCCCGAAAAAGAAAAAAAAAAAAAAAAAAAAAAAAAAAAAAAAAAAAAAAAAAAAAAAAAAACGTGCTGTTGGCTCCCTTTCATTTACCTTTTTTTTTTTATACCGCCCTCTTTCCATACCACCGTTCTGTTGGGACAAAGATTCTTGCTTAAGCATTTTAATCTACTGTAATGACCATAAGGTGCGAAATTGCAGTAAATATCTCAGTTTGAGGGAGAATGTGCTAACCAAGTTCGCCAGGAAGTCTTTGAAAACGACAAAACAGTACGAATCGGCAGATGTGTTCTGAAATACGTCAGCGCCTGTTGTTGTGTAGCGGTGTACAATTCCTACTTCGATATGTAATTATAAATATATTCCTTAGTCGTCTCGTCTCGTCTCGTCATCTCCTGCAGACGTTTCTTGTGCTTGCGCTGTTATATGGGCCACGACCCGAGCGGCAGCGAGCGGCAGCCGAGCAAAGTCGGGACAAGTCGGGACGGGGACAGGGACAGGAATGGTGCGAATGCACTGCAAATTACGCAAACACCTCGTCTGAGGCGAGGCGAGGAAGCTCACATCGCCAGCAGTGGCGCCCTCCAACAACACTCTGCCACACCCCGCACAGGCCATACGCCGGTCGGCCGCGCGCCAACCCTCCTGCGCTGGACACCAGGGACAAGATGCGTCTTCCGCGAGTGTCGAAGGCTGCACGCGCCAAGCGGATGACAGGAGGTGCAACGAGAAGCTGCGCGTCTCACACACACGGCGGCGCGCCCGCTAATTCGGCAGTCGCTCTGCTGGCACGTCGGATTGCAGAAGGAAGTGCTTACAATTACAACTCTGTTCGTGTTTTATGTTGTAAAGGTGTTAGCTTGTAACGATGTAATGTTAATAAATAAATTTATAAATCTCACAAAAAAAAAAAAAATACACGAAGCGCGTCCTTCCGGCTCATAAGTTTTGGAACTCAGGATTGCGTTCGCGCTAACGTGACGAATTGTCAATAAAAAAAAAATGCGGCTGCTTTCGACCGAAAAGTATGATTTTGTGTGTGTTGGGATAAGAACCGAATGCGAATTCTGCCATGCGCCTACATTATATGGGCGCCAACGGCCATACCATGTTGAGTACACCGGTTCTCGTCCGATCACCGAAGTTAAGCAACATCGGGCGTGGTTAGTACTTGGATGGGTGACCACCTGGGAACACCACGTGCTGTTGGCTCCCTTTCATTTACCTTTTTTTTTTTATACCGCCCTCTTTCCATACCACCGTTCTGTTGGGACAAAGATTCTTGCTTAAGCATTTTAATCTACTGTAATGACCATAAGGTGCGAAATTGCAGTAAATATCTCAGTTTGAGGGAGAATGTGCTAACCAAGTTCGCCAGGAAGTCTTTGAAAACGACAAAACAGTACGAATCGGCAGATGTGTTCTGAAATACGTCAGCGCCTGTTGTTGTGTAGCGGTGTACAATTCCTACTTCGATATGTAATTATAAATATATTCCTTAGTCGTCTCGTCTCGTCTCGTCATCTCCTGCAGACGTTTCTTGTGCTTGCGCTGTTATATGGGCCACGACCCGAGCGGCAGCGAGCGGCAGCCGAGCAAAGTCGGGACAAGTCGGGACGGGGACAGGGACAGGAATGGTGCGAATGCACTGCAAATTACGCAAACACCTCGTCTGAGGCGAGGCGAGGAAGCTCACATCGCCAGCAGTGGCGCCCTCCAACAACACTCTGCCACACCCCGCACAGGCCATACGCCGGTCGGCCGCGCGCCAACCCTCCTGCGCTGGACACCAGGGACAAGATGCGTCTTCCGCGAGTGTCGAAGGCTGCACGCGCCAAGCGGATGACAGGAGGTGCAACGAGAAGCTGCGCGTCTCACACACACGGCGGCGCGCCCGCTAATTCGGCAGTCGCTCTGCTGGCACGTCGGATTGCAGAAGGAAGTGCTTACAATTACAACTCTGTTCGTGTTTTATGTTGTAAAGGTGTTAGCTTGTAACGATGTAATGTTAATAAATAAATTTATAAATCTCACAAAAAAAAAAAAAATACACGAAGCGCGTCCTTCCGGCTCATAAGTTTTGGAACTCAGGATTGCGTTCGCGCTAACGTGACGAATTGTCAATAAAAAAAAAATGCGGCTGCTTTCGACCGAAAAGTATGATTTTGTGTGTGTTGGGATAAGAACCGAATGCGAATTCTGCCATGCGCCTACATTATATGGGCGCCAACGGCCATACCATGTTGAGTACACCGGTTCTCGTCCGATCACCGAAGTTAAGCAACATCGGGCGTGGTTAGTACTTGGATGGGTGACCACCTGGGAACACCACGTGCTGTTGGCTCCCTTTCATTTACCTTTTTTTTTTTATACCGCCCTCTTTCCATACCACCGTTCTGTTGGGACAAAGATTCTTGCTTAAGCATTTTAATCTACTGTAATGACCATAAGGTGCGAAATTGCAGTAAATATCTCAGTTTGAGGGAGAATGTGCTAACCAAGTTCGCCAGGAAGTCTTTGAAAACGACAAAACAGTACGAATCGGCAGATGTGTTCTGAAATACGTCAGCGCCTGTTGTTGTGTAGCGGTGTACAATTCCTACTTCGATATGTAATTATAAATATATTCCTTAGTCGTCTCGTCTCGTCTCGTCATCTCCTGCAGACGTTTCTTGTGCTTGCGCTGTTATATGGGCCACGACCCGAGCGGCAGCGAGCGGCAGCCGAGCAAAGTCGGGACAAGTCGGGACGGGGACAGGGACAGGAATGGTGCGAATGCACTGCAAATTACGCAAACACCTCGTCTGAGGCGAGGCGAGGAAGCTCACATCGCCAGCAGTGGCGCCCTCCAACAACACTCTGCCACACCCCGCACAGGCCATACGCCGGTCGGCCGCGCGCCAACCCTCCTGCGCTGGACACCAGGGACAAGATGCGTCTTCCGCGAGTGTCGAAGGCTGCACGCGCCAAGCGGATGACAGGAGGTGCAACGAGAAGCTGCGCGTCTCACACACACGGCGGCGCGCCCGCTAATTCGGCAGTCGCTCTGCTGGCACGTCGGATTGCAGAAGGAAGTGCTTACAATTACAACTCTGTTCGTGTTTTATGTTGTAAAGGTGTTAGCTTGTAACGATGTAATGTTAATAAATAAATTTATAAATCTCACAAAAAAAAAAAAAAATACACGAAGCGCGTCCTTCCGGCTCATAAGTTTTGGAACTCAGGATTGCGTTCGCGCTAACGTGACGAATTGTCAATAAAAAAAAAATGCGGCTGCTTTCGACCGAAAAGTATGATTTTGTGTGTGTTGGGATAAGAACCGAATGCGAATTCTGCCATGCGCCTACATTATATGGGCGCCAACGGCCATACCATGTTGAGTACACCGGTTCTCGTCCGATCACCGAAGTTAAGCAACATCGGGCGTGGTTAGTACTTGGATGGGTGACCACCTGGGAACACCACGTGCTGTTGGCTCCCTTTCATTTACCTTTTTTTTTTTATACCGCCCTCTTTCCATACCACCGTTCTGTTGGGACAAAGATTCTTGCTTAAGCATTTTAATCTACTGTAATGACCATAAGGTGCGAAATTGCAGTAAATATCTCAGTTTGAGGGAGAATGTGCTAACCAAGTTCGCCAGGAAGTCTTTGAAAACGACAAAACAGTACGAATCGGCAGATGTGTTCTGAAATACGTCAGCGCCTGTTGTTGTGTAGCGGTGTACAATTCCTACTTCGATATGTAATTATAAATATATTCCTTAGTCGTCTCGTCTCGTCTCGTCATCTCCTGCAGACGTTTCTTGTGCTTGCGCTGTTATATGGGCCACGACCCGAGCGGCAGCGAGCGGCAGCCGAGCAAAGTCGGGACAAGTCGGGACGGGGACAGGGACAGGAATGGTGCGAATGCACTGCAAATTACGCAAACACCTCGTCTGAGGCGAGGCGAGGAAGCTCACATCGCCAGCAGTGGCGCCCTCCAACAACACTCTGCCACACCCCGCACAGGCCATACGCCGGTCGGCCGCGCGCCAACCCTCCTGCGCTGGACACCAGGGACAAGATGCGTCTTCCGCGAGTGTCGAAGGCTGCACGCGCCAAGCGGATGACAGGAGGTGCAACGAGAAGCTGCGCGTCTCACACACACGGCGGCGCGCCCGCTAATTCGGCAGTCGCTCTGCTGGCACGTCGGATTGCAGAAGGAAGTGCTTACAATTACAACTCTGTTCGTGTTTTATGTTGTAAAGGTGTTAGCTTGTAACGATGTAATGTTAATAAATAAATTTATAAATCTCACAAAAAAAAAAAAATACACGAAGCGCGTCCTTCCGGCTCATAAGTTTTGGAACTCAGGATTGCGTTCGCGCTAACGTGACGAATTGTCAATAAAAAAAAAATGCGGCTGCTTTCGACCGAAAAGTATGATTTTGTGTGTGTTGGGATAAGAACCGAATGCGAATTCTGCCATGCGCCTACATTATATGGGCGCCAACGGCCATACCATGTTGAGTACACCGGTTCTCGTCCGATCACCGAAGTTAAGCAACATCGGGCGTGGTTAGTACTTGGATGGGTGACCACCTGGGAACACCACGTGCTGTTGGCTCCCTTTCATTTACCTTTTTTTTTTTATACCGCCCTCTTTCCATACCACCGTTCTGTTGGGACAAAGATTCTTGCTTAAGCATTTTAATCTACTGTAATGACCATAAGGTGCGAAATTGCAGTAAATATCTCAGTTTGAGGGAGAATGTGCTAACCAAGTTCGCCAGGAAGTCTTTGAAAACGACAAAACAGTACGAATCGGCAGATGTGTTCTGAAATACGTCAGCGCCTGTTGTTGTGTAGCGGTGTACAATTCCTACTTCGATATGTAATTATAAATATATTCCTTAGTCGTCTCGTCTCGTCTCGTCATCTCCTGCAGACGTTTCTTGTGCTTGCGCTGTTATATGGGCCACGACCCGAGCGGCAGCGAGCGGCAGCCGAGCAAAGTCGGGACAAGTCGGGACGGGGACAGGGACAGGAATGGTGCGAATGCACTGCAAATTACGCAAACACCTCGTCTGAGGCGAGGCGAGGAAGCTCACATCGCCAGCAGTGGCGCCCTCCAACAACACTCTGCCACACCCCGCACAGGCCATACGCCGGTCGGCCGCGCGCCAACCCTCCTGCGCTGGACACCAGGGACAAGATGCGTCTTCCGCGAGTGTCGAAGGCTGCACGCGCCAAGCGGATGACAGGAGGTGCAACGAGAAGCTGCGCGTCTCACACACACGGCGGCGCGCCCGCTAATTCGGCAGTCGCTCTGCTGGCACGTCGGATTGCAGAAGGAAGTGCTTACAATTACAACTCTGTTCGTGTTTTATGTTGTAAAGGTGTTAGCTTGTAACGATGTAATGTTAATAAATAAATTTATAAATCTCACAAAAAAAAAAAAAATACACGAAGCGCGTCCTTCCGGCTCATAAGTTTTGGAACTCAGGATTGCGTTCGCGCTAACGTGACGAATTGTCAATAAAAAAAAAATGCGGCTGCTTTCGACCGAAAAGTATGATTTTGTGTGTGTTGGGATAAGAACCGAATGCGAATTCTGCCATGCGCCTACATTATATGGGCGCCAACGGCCATACCATGTTGAGTACACCGGTTCTCGTCCGATCACCGAAGTTAAGCAACATCGGGCGTGGTTAGTACTTGGATGGGTGACCACCTGGGAACACCACGTGCTGTTGGCTCCCTTTCATTTACCTTTTTTTTTTTATACCGCCCTCTTTCCATACCACCGTTCTGTTGGGACAAAGATTCTTGCTTAAGCATTTTAATCTACTGTAATGACCATAAGGTGCGAAATTGCAGTAAATATCTCAGTTTGAGGGAGAATGTGCTAACCAAGTTCGCCAGGAAGTCTTTGAAAACGACAAAACAGTACGAATCGGCAGATGTGTTCTGAAATACGTCAGCGCCTGTTGTTGTGTAGCGGTGTACAATTCCTACTTCGATATGTAATTATAAATATATTCCTTAGTCGTCTCGTCTCGTCTCGTCATCTCCTGCAGACGTTTCTTGTGCTTGCGCTGTTATATGGGCCACGACCCGAGCGGCAGCGAGCGGCAGCCGAGCAAAGTCGGGACAAGTCGGGACGGGGACAGGGACAGGAATGGTGCGAATGCACTGCAAATTACGCAAACACCTCGTCTGAGGCGAGGCGAGGAAGCTCACATCGCCAGCAGTGGCGCCCTCCAACAACACTCTGCCACACCCCGCACAGGCCATACGCCGGTCGGCCGCGCGCCAACCCTCCTGCGCTGGACACCAGGGACAAGATGCGTCTTCCGCGAGTGTCGAAGGCTGCACGCGCCAAGCGGATGACAGGAGGTGCAACGAGAAGCTGCGCGTCTCACACACACGGCGGCGCGCCCGCTAATTCGGCAGTCGCTCTGCTGGCACGTCGGATTGCAGAAGGAAGTGCTTACAATTACAACTCTGTTCGTGTTTTATGTTGTAAAGGTGTTAGCTTGTAACGATGTAATGTTAATAAATAAATTTATAAATCTCACAAAAAAAAAAAAAATACACGAAGCGCGTCCTTCCGGCTCATAAGTTTTGGAACTCAGGATTGCGTTCGCGCTAACGTGACGAATTGTCAATAAAAAAAAAATGCGGCTGCTTTCGACCGAAAAGTATGATTTTGTGTGTGTTGGGATAAGAACCGAATGCGAATTCTGCCATGCGCCTACATTATATGGGCGCCAACGGCCATACCATGTTGAGTACACCGGTTCTCGTCCGATCACCGAAGTTAAGCAACATCGGGCGTGGTTAGTACTTGGATGGGTGACCACCTGGGAACACCACGTGCTGTTGGCTCCCTTTCATTTACCTTTTTTTTTTTATACCGCCCTCTTTCCATACCACCGTTCTGTTGGGACAAAGATTCTTGCTTAAGCATTTTAATCTACTGTAATGACCATAAGGTGCGAAATTGCAGTAAATATCTCAGTTTGAGGGAGAATGTGCTAACCAAGTTCGCCAGGAAGTCTTTGAAAACGACAAAACAGTACGAATCGGCAGATGTGTTCTGAAATACGTCAGCGCCTGTTGTTGTGTAGCGGTGTACAATTCCTACTTCGATATGTAATTATAAATATATTCCTTAGTCGTCTCGTCTCGTCTCGTCATCTCCTGCAGACGTTTCTTGTGCTTGCGCTGTTATATGGGCCACGACCCGAGCGGCAGCGAGCGGCAGCCGAGCAAAGTCGGGACAAGTCGGGACGGGGACAGGGACAGGAATGGTGCGAATGCACTGCAAATTACGCAAACACCTCGTCTGAGGCGAGGCGAGGAAGCTCACATCGCCAGCAGTGGCGCCCTCCAACAACACTCTGCCACACCCCGCACAGGCCATACGCCGGTCGGCCGCGCGCCAACCCTCCTGCGCTGGACACCAGGGACAAGATGCGTCTTCCGCGAGTGTCGAAGGCTGCACGCGCCAAGCGGATGACAGGAGGTGCAACGAGAAGCTGCGCGTCTCACACACACGGCGGCGCGCCCGCTAATTCGGCAGTCGCTCTGCTGGCACGTCGGATTGCAGAAGGAAGTGCTTACAATTACAACTCTGTTCGTGTTTTATGTTGTAAAGGTGTTAGCTTGTAACGATGTAATGTTAATAAATAAATTTATAAATCTCACAAAAAAAAAAAAAAATACACGAAGCGCGTCCTTCCGGCTCATAAGTTTTGGAACTCAGGATTGCGTTCGCGCTAACGTGACGAATTGTCAATAAAAAAAAAATGCGGCTGCTTTCGACCGAAAAGTATGATTTTGTGTGTGTTGGGATAAGAACCGAATGCGAATTCTGCCATGCGCCTACATTATATGGGCGCCAACGGCCATACCATGTTGAGTACACCGGTTCTCGTCCGATCACCGAAGTTAAGCAACATCGGGCGTGGTTAGTACTTGGATGGGTGACCACCTGGGAACACCACGTGCTGTTGGCTCCCTTTCATTTACCTTTTTTTTTTTATACCGCCCTCTTTCCATACCAC
This sequence comes from Schistocerca americana, assembly GCF_021461395.2. Classification (NCBI taxonomy): domain Eukaryota; kingdom Metazoa; phylum Arthropoda; class Insecta; order Orthoptera; family Acrididae; genus Schistocerca; species Schistocerca americana. Next base: position 195,744 of record NW_025725253.1, read on the forward strand.
CGTTCTGTTGGGACAAAGATTCTTGCTTAAGCATTTTAATCTACTGTAATGACCATAAGGTGCGAAATTGCAGTAAATATCTCAGTTTGAGGGAGAATGTGCTAACCAAGTTCGCCAGGAAGTCTTTGAAAACGACAAAACAGTACGAATCGGCAGATGTGTTCTGAAATACGTCAGCGCCTGTTGTTGTGTAGCGGTGTACAATTCCTACTTCGATATGTAATTATAAATATATTCCTTAGTCGTCTCGTCTCGTCTCGTCATCTCCTGCAGACGTTTCTTGTGCTTGCGCTGTTATATGGGCCACGACCCGAGCGGCAGCGAGCGGCAGCCGAGCAAAGTCGGGACAAGTCGGGACGGGGACAGGGACAGGAATGGTGCGAATGCACTGCAAATTACGCAAACACCTCGTCTGAGGCGAGGCGAGGAAGCTCACATCGCCAGCAGTGGCGCCCTCCAACAACACTCTGCCACACCCCGCACAGGCCATACGCCGGTCGGCCGCGCGCCAACCCTCCTGCGCTGGACACCAGGGACAAGATGCGTCTTCCGCGAGTGTCGAAGGCTGCACGCGCCAAGCGGATGACAGGAGGTGCAACGAGAAGCTGCGCGTCTCACACACACGGCGGCGCGCCCGCTAATTCGGCAGTCGCTCTGCTGGCACGTCGGATTGCAGAAGGAAGTGCTTACAATTACAACTCTGTTCGTGTTTTATGTTGTAAAGGTGTTAGCTTGTAACGATGTAATGTTAATAAATAAATTTATAAATCTCACAAAAAAAAAAAAATACACGAAGCGCGTCCTTCCGGCTCATAAGTTTTGGAACTCAGGATTGCGTTCGCGCTAACGTGACGAATTGTCAATAAAAAAAAAATGCGGCTGCTTTCGACCGAAAAGTATGATTTTGTGTGTGTTGGGATAAGAACCGAATGCGAATTCTGCCATGCGCCTACATTATATGGGCGCCAACGGCCATACCATGTTGAGTACACCGGTTCTCGTCCGATCACCGAAGTTAAGCAACATCGGGCGTGGTTAGTACTTGGATGGGTGACCACCTGGGAACACCACGTGCTGTTGGCTCCCTTTCATTTACCTTTTTTTTTTTATACCGCCCTCTTTCCATACCACCGTTCTGTTGGGACAAAGATTCTTGCTTAAGCATTTTAATCTACTGTAATGACCATAAGGTGCGAAATTGCAGTAAATATCTCAGTTTGAGGGAGAATGTGCTAACCAAGTTCGCCAGGAAGTCTTTGAAAACGACAAAACAGTACGAATCGGCAGATGTGTTCTGAAATACGTCAGCGCCTGTTGTTGTGTAGCGGTGTACAATTCCTACTTCGATATGTAATTATAAATATATTCCTTAGTCGTCTCGTCTCGTCTCGTCATCTCCTGCAGACGTTTCTTGTGCTTGCGCTGTTATATGGGCCACGACCCGAGCGGCAGCGAGCGGCAGTCGAGCAAAGTCGGGACAAGTCGGGACGGGGACAGGGACAGGAATGGTGCGAATGCACTGCAAATTACGCAAACACCTCGTCTGAGGCGAGGCGAGGAAGCTCACATCGCCAGCAGTGGCGCCCTCCAACAACACTCTGCCACACCCCGCACAGGCCATACGCCGGTCGGCCGCGCGCCAACCCTCCTGCGCTGGACACCAGGGACAAGATGCGTCTTCCGCGAGTGTCGAAGGCTGCACGCGCCAAGCGGATGACAGGAGGTGCAACGAGAAGCTGCGCGTCTCACACACACGGCGGCGCGCCCGCTAATTCGGCAGTCGCTCTGCTGGCACGTCGGATTGCAGAAGGAAGTGCTTACAATTACAACTCTGTTCGTGTTTTATGTTGTAAAGGTGTTAGCTTGTAACGATGTAATGTTAATAAATAAATTTATAAATCTCACAAAAAAAAAAAAAAAATACACGAAGCGCGTCCTTCCGGCTCATAAGTTTTGGAACTCAGGATTGCGTTCGCGCTAACGTGACGAATTGTCAATAAAAAAAAAATGCGGCTGCTTTCGACCGAAAAGTATGATTTTGTGTGTGTTGGGATAAGAACCGAATGCGAATTCTGCCATGCGCCTACATTATATGGGCGCCAACGGCCATACCATGTTGAGTACACCGGTTCTCGTCCGATCACCGAAGTTAAGCAACATCGGGCGTGGTTAGTACTTGGATGGGTGACCACCTGGGAACACCACGTGCTGTTGGCTCCCTTTCATTTACCTTTTTTTTTTTATACCGCCCTCTTTCCATACCACCGTTCTGTTGGGACAAAGATTCTTGCTTAAGCATTTTAATCTACTGTAATGACCATAAGGTGCGAAATTGCAGTAAATATCTCAGTTTGAGGGAGAATGTGCTAACCAAGTTCGCCAGGAAGTCTTTGAAAACGACAAAACAGTACGAATCGGCAGATGTGTTCTGAAATACGTCAGCGCCTGTTGTTGTGTAGCGGTGTACAATTCCTACTTCGATATGTAATTATAAATATATTCCTTAGTCGTCTCGTCTCGTCTCGTCATCTGCTGCAGACGTTTCTTGTGCTTGCGCTGTTATATGGGCCACGACCCGAGCGGCAGCGAGCGGCAGCCGAGCAAAGTCGGGACAAGTCGGGACGGGGACAGGGACAGGAATGGTGCGAATGCACTGCAAATTACGCAAACACCTCGTCTGAGGCGAGGCGAGGAAGCTCACATCGCCAGCAGTGGCGCCCTCCAACAACACTCTGCCACACCCCGCACAGGCCATACGCCGGTCGGCCGCGCGCCAACCCTCCTGCGCTGGACACCAGGGACAAGATGCGTCTTCCGCGAGTGTCGAAGGCTGCACGCGCCAAGCGGATGACAGGAGGTGCAACGAGAAGCTGCGCGTCTCACACACACGGCGGCGCGCCCGCTAATTCGGCAGTCGCTCTGCTGGCACGTCGGATTGCAGAAGGAAGTGCTTACAATTACAACTCTGTTCGTGTTTTATGTTGTAAAGGTGTTAGCTTGTAACGATGTAATGTTAATAAATAAATTTATAAATCTCACAAAAAAAAAAAAAATACACGAAGCGCGTCCTTCCGGCTCATAAGTTTTGGAACTCAGGATTGCGTTCGCGCTAACGTGACGAATTGTCAATAAAAAAAAAATGCGGCTGCTTTCGACCGAAAAGTATGATTTTGTGTGTGTTGGGATAAGAACCGAATGCGAATTCTGCCATGCGCCTACATTATATGGGCGCCAACGGCCATACCATGTTGAGTACACCGGTTCTCGTCCGATCACCGAAGTTAAGCAACATCGGGCGTGGTTAGTACTTGGATGGGTGACCACCTGGGAACACCACGTGCTGTTGGCTCCCTTTCATTTACCTTTTTTTTTTTATACCGCCCTCTTTCCATACCACCGTTCTGTTGGGACAAAGATTCTTGCTTAAGCATTTTAATCTACTGTAATGACCATAAGGTGCGAAATTGCAGTAAATATCTCAGTTTGAGGGAGAATGTGCTAACCAAGTTCGCCAGGAAGTCTTTGAAAACGACAAAACAGTACGAATCGGCAGATGTGTTCTGAAATACGTCAGCGCCTGTTGTTGTGTAGCGGTGTACAATTCCTACTTCGATATGTAATTATAAATATATTCCTTAGTCGTCTCGTCTCGTCTCGTCATCTCCTGCAGACGTTTCTTGTGCTTGCGCTGTTATATGGGCCACGACCCGAGCGGCAGCGAGCGGCAGCCGAGCAAAGTCGGGACAAGTCGGGACGGGGACAGGGACAGGAATGGTGCGAATGCACTGCAAATTACGCAAACACCTCGTCTGAGGCGAGGCGAGGAAGCTCACATCGCCAGCAGTGGCGCCCTCCAACAACACTCTGCCACACCCCGCACAGGCCATACGCCGGTCGGCCGCGCGCCAACCCTCCTGCGCTGGACACCAGGGACAAGATGCGTCTTCCGCGAGTGTCGAAGGCTGCACGCGCCAAGCGGATGACAGGAGGTGCAACGAGAAGCTGCGCGTCTCACACACACGGCGGCGCGCCCGCTAATTCGGCAGTCGCTCTGCTGGCACGTCGGATTGCAGAAGGAAGTGCTTACAATTACAACTCTGTTCGTGTTTTATGTTGTAAAGGTGTTAGCTTGTAACGATGTAATGTTAATAAATAAATTTATAAATCTCACAAAAAAAAAAAAAATACACGAAGCGCGTCCTTCCGGCTCATAAGTTTTGGAACTCAGGATTGCGTTCGCGCTAACGTGACGAATTGTCAATAAAAAAAAAATGCGGCTGCTTTCGACCGAAAAGTATGATTTTGTGTGTGTTGGGATAAGAACCGAATGCGAATTCTGCCATGCGCCTACATTATATGGGCGCCAACGGCCATACCATGTTGAGTACACCGGTTCTCGTCCGATCACCGAAGTTAAGCAACATCGGGCGTGGTTAGTACTTGGATGGGTGACCACCTGGGAACACCACGTGCTGTTGGCTCCCTTTCATTTACCTTTTTTTTTTTATACCGCCCTCTTTCCATACCACCGTTCTGTTGGGACAAAGATTCTTGCTTAAGCATTTTAATCTACTGTAATGACCATAAGGTGCGAAATTGCAGTAAATATCTCAGTTTGAGGGAGAATGTGCTAACCAAGTTCGCCAGGAAGTCTTTGAAAACGACAAAACAGTACGAATCGGCAGATGTGTTCTGAAATACGTCAGCGCCTGTTGTTGTGTAGCGGTGTACAATTCCTACTTCGATATGTAATTATAAATATATTCCTTAGTCGTCTCGTCTCGTCTCGTCATCTCCTGCAGACGTTTCTTGTGCTTGCGCTGTTATATGGGCCACGACCCGAGCGGCAGCGAGCGGCAGCCGAGCAAAGTCGGGACAAGTCGGGACGGGGACAGGGACAGGAATGGTGCGAATGCACTGCAAATTACGCAAACACCTCGTCTGAGGCGAGGCGAGGAAGCTCACATCGCCAGCAGTGGCGCCCTCCAACAACACTCTGCCACACCCCGCACAGGCCATACGCCGGTCGGCCGCGCGCCAACCCTCCTGCGCTGGACACCAGGGACAAGATGCGTCTTCCGCGAGTGTCGAAGGCTGCACGCGCCAAGCGGATGACAGGAGGTGCAACGAGAAGCTGCGCGTCTCACACACACGGCGGCGCGCCCGCTAATTCGGCAGTCGCTCTGCTGGCACGTCGGATTGCAGAAGGAAGTGCTTACAATTACAACTCTGTTCGTGTTTTATGTTGTAAAGGTGTTAGCTTGTAACGATGTAATGTTAATAAATAAATTTATAAATCTCACAAAAAAAAAAAAAATACACGAAGCGCGTCCTTCCGGCTCATAAGTTTTGGAACTCAGGATTGCGTTCGCGCTAACGTGACGAATTGTCAATAAAAAAAAAAATGCGGCTGCTTTCGACCGAAAAGTATGATTTTGTGTGTGTTGGGATAAGAACCGAATGCGAATTCTGCCATGCGCCTACATTATATGGGCGCCAACGGCCATACCATGTTGAGTACACCGGTTCTCGTCCGATCACCGAAGTTAAGCAACATCGGGCGTGGTTAGTACTTGGATGGGTGACCACCTGGGAACACCACGTGCTGTTGGCTCCCTTTCATTTACCTTTTTTTTTTTATACCGCCCTCTTTCCATACCACCGTTCTGTTGGGACAAAGATTCTTGCTTAAGCATTTTAATCTACTGTAATGACCATAAGGTGCGAAATTGCAGTAAATATCTCAGTTTGAGGGAGAATGTGCTAACCAAGTTCGCCAGGAAGTCTTTGAAAACGACAAAACAGTACGAATCGGCAGATGTGTTCTGAAATACGTCAGCGCCTGTTGTTGTGTAGCGGTGTACAATTCCTACTTCGATATGTAATTATAAATATATTCCTTAGTCGTCTCGTCTCGTCTCGTCATCTCCTGCAGACGTTTCTTGTGCTTGCGCTGTTATATGGGCCACGACCCGAGCGGCAGCGAGCGGCAGCCGAGCAAAGTCGGGACAAGTCGGGACGGGGACAGGGACAGGAATGGTGCGAATGCACTGCAAATTACGCAAACACCTCGTCTGAGGCGAGGCGAGGAAGCTCACATCGCCAGCAGTGGCGCCCTCCAACAACACTCTGCCACACCCCGCACAGGCCATACGCCGGTCGGCCGCGCGCCAACCCTCCTGCGCTGGACACCAGGGACAAGATGCGTCTTCCGCGAGTGTCGAAGGCTGCACGCGCCAAGCGGATGACAGGAGGTGCAACGAGAAGCTGCGCGTCTCACACACACGGCGGCGCGCCCGCTAATTCGGCAGTCGCTCTGCTGGCACGTCGGATTGCAGAAGGAAGTGCTTACAATTACAACTCTGTTCGTGTTTTATGTTGTAAAGGTGTTAGCTTGTAACGATGTAATGTTAATAAATAAATTTATAAATCTCACAAAAAAAAAAAAAATACACGAAGCGCGTCCTTCCGGCTCATAAGTTTTGGAACTCAGGATTGCGTTCGCGCTAACGTGACGAATTGTCAATAAAAAAAAAATGCGGCTGCTTTCGACCGAAAAGTATGATTTTGTGTGTGTTGGGATAAGAACCGAATGCGAATTCTGCCATGCGCCTACATTATATGGGCGCCAACGGCCATACCATGTTGAGTACACCGGTTCTCGTCCGATCACCGAAGTTAAGCAACATCGGGCGTGGTTAGTACTTGGATGGGTGACCACCTGGGAACACCACGTGCTGTTGGCTCCCTTTCATTTACCTTTTTTTTTTTATACCGCCCTCTTTCCATACCACCGTTCTGTTGGGACAAAGATTCTTGCTTAAGCATTTTAATCTACTGTAATGACCATAAGGTGCGAAATTGCAGTAAATATCTCAGTTTGAGGGAGAATGTGCTAACCAAGTTCGCCAGGAAGTCTTTGAAAACGACAAAACAGTACGAATCGGCAGATGTGTTCTGAAATACGTCAGCGCCTGTTGTTGTGTAGCGGTGTACAATTCCTACTTCGATATGTAATTATAAATATATTCCTTAGTCGTCTCGTCTCGTCTCGTCATCTCCTGCAGACGTTTCTTGTGCTTGCGCTGTTATATGGGCCACGACCCGAGCGGCAGCGAGCGGCAGCCGAGCAAAGTCGGGACAAGTCGGGACGGGGACAGGGACAGGAATGGTGCGAATGCACTGCAAATTACGCAAACACCTCGTCTGAGGCGAGGCGAGGAAGCTCACATCGCCAGCAGTGGCGCCCTCCAACAACACTCTGCCACACCCCGCACAGGCCATACGCCGGTCGGCCGCGCGCCAACCCTCCTGCGCTGGACACCAGGGACAAGATGCGTCTTCCGCGAGTGTCGAAGGCTGCACGCGCCAAGCGGATGACAGGAGGTGCAACGAGAAGCTGCGCGTCTCACACACACGGCGGCGCGCCCGCTAATTCGGCAGTCGCTCTGCTGGCACGTCGGATTGCAGAAGGAAGTGCTTACAATTACAACTCTGTTCGTGTTTTATGTTGTAAAGGTGTTAGCTTGTAACGATGTAATGTTAATAAATAAATTTATAAATCTCACAAAAAAAAAAAAAATACACGAAGCGCGTCCTTCCGGCTCATAAGTTTTGGAACTCAGGATTGCGTTCGCGCTAACGTGACGAATTGTCAATAAAAAAAAAAATGCGGCTGCTTTCGACCGAAAAGTATGATTTTGTGTGTGTTGGGATAAGAACCGAATGCGAATTCTGCCATGCGCCTACATTATATGGGCGCCAACGGCCATACCATGTTGAGTACACCGGTTCTCGTCCGATCACCGAAGTTAAGCAACATCGGGCGTGGTTAGTACTTGGATGGGTGACCACCTGGGAACACCACGTGCTGTTGGCTCCCTTTCATTTACCTTTTTTTTTTTATACCGCCCTCTTTCCATACCACCGTTCTGTTGGGACAAAGATTCTTGCTTAAGCATTTTAATCTACTGTAATGACCATAAGGTGCGAAATTGCAGTAAATATCTCAGTTTGAGGGAGAATGTGCTAACCAAGTTCGCCAGGAAGTCTTTGAAAACGACAAAACAGTACGAATCGGCAGATGTGTTCTGAAATACGTCAGCGCCTGTTGTTGTGTAGCGGTGTACAATTCCTACTTCGATATGTAATTATAAATATATTCCTTAGTCGTCTCGTCTCGTCTCGTCATCTCCTGCAGACGTTTCTTGTGCTTGCGCTGTTATATGGGCCACGACCCGAGCGGCAGCGAGCGGCAGCCGAGCAAAGTCGGGACAAGTCGGGACGGGGACAGGGACAGGAATGGTGCGAATGCACTGCAAATTACGCAAACACCTCGTCTGAGGCGAGGCGAGGAAGCTCACATCGCCAGCAGTGGCGCCCTCCAACAACACTCTGCCACACCCCGCACAGGCCATACGCCGGTCGGCCGCGCGCCAGCCCGGACGTGTGTTCGGCTCGTGCCTGCTGTCACCTTCGTGTGCTGCAGGCGGTGTCTTCGTCGCGTGTTTGGTGCTGCGCCTCGCAGCGTTCTCTCTTCTCTACTAGTTCCTGTAAGTTTATTGACGCTTTATTATGAATCGTGCTAACTCCGTACAGTGTGTTTTTGATAGGAACGCGGCTAGACCGTCTCCTTTTGATGTTCACGAATGGATATTTTCCGAATTGCGTATTCCCGAATCTGATTTGGTCGGCATTCAGCTCGATTTTATTCAAAACTCTGTCTTTTTGAAACTTCCGAACGCGGATTGTGTCGATAAGCTAGTTACTGCAAGTGGTGGCGTTAAGAAATTTGAGCACGTGGACGGTACTTTGTCTGATGTTTTGATACTGCCGGCAGGCTTCGGCATTCGAAATGTGAAGGTTTATAATGTTCCCTTTGAGTGCCCCAATGAGGCCATTGCTCGTAAACTTGGCGAATTTGGCACCGTTCTAAGTGTGGAGAATGATGTGTGGCCTGCAGGTTTTAGGTACCGGGTTTTGAATGGTGTTCGGACAGTACGTGTAGATTTAAAGAAACATATACCCTCGTATCTGATCATTGCTGGCACGCGAGCTTTCCTTAGCTATAGTGGGCAGCCGCAGACGTGCTCAGTGTGTGGCAAAACGGATCATTTGCGACAAACCTGCACTTTACGCAGGCCGGCACAGCTGCCGCGCGAAGCTGTTGACAACACTACGTATGCAGGCGCGTTGGTTGGACCCCCCTCAGTCGCCCCGACCGACCGACAGGCTTCTGCCGCTCCTGCGGCTGTGGCTGTTGTGTCCGATAATGTGACTCCGCCGACAGTAGTCGTGCCCCCGGTTGTGTCGGAACAAAGTTTACCTGCCGAACTCACCCCTCGCGAGGTCAGTATTGCTGATTTGCCAGCCGTAAGTGTTCCGGACGTGCCTGTTGGGGAGTCTTCTGAAATGTTGGTCGAGTCTCCCCGGCCGATTTCCGTCCCCGCCCCACCGACAGACAAGCGGAAATTGCAGTCACAACCGGGCCTGTCCACTTCTGGCGAGGCGGATGCTAGCAGCGCAGAAAGTGAGGTGTCCCAAGTTTCCACCCAGTCCGCCCCTGCCGATCCCAAACCAAAGCGTAGGCGGTCTAAGAAACGTTCGAAAACGGCGCCCACTGAGGGCGACGGCGTTTCCTTTGAACAGGCCGTTGAGGGACTAACGGATTCCTTGGTCCAAGAGCGTCGCGACGCACCTTTCGTGCACGGTCCACCTGTGTCGGTGCCCGCCACCCCCGCTTCCCGGGCCGTCCCGGATGCCCCACCTGTTCCTTCGGACACCATGCAGTGGTCTGAAGATGTGGAGGAGGATAATTTTTTCTAGTCTTGCTTAAGTTCAAGAGTCCACCCTGACGCGTGCCTTCCACCAGTTACGCGTCCTGACACTTAATGTCAATAGAATCCGCAGTGCCCGTAAAATTGACGCCCTTTTATACTTTTTGCAATCTGCTTGTTGTGATGTGATTTTCCTTCAAGAACTTACAGCTGACGTTGTCCCGCATCTTACTGCGTTTAATGTTATTCTTAATATTGATCCGGAAGTAGGCTTTGGTACGGCGATTTTAATCACGCCCGGTTTAGAGTATAACAACATAGCAATTTTACCGGATGGACGAGGGTTGGCGTGTGTCATCTGCGACATATTTTTTGTTAACGTGTATGCCCCCTCTGGAACTGACAATAAACGTCTGAGGAATACCTTTTTCGCTCATGATGTATGTCAGCTTTTCCATCGAAACCACCGTCGGATCATCTTCGGTGGCGATTTTAATTGTGTTTTGCGTGATGCCGACCAGGAGCCGACGGCGAATAAGTGTCTTGCACTGCAAAATTTAGTTGACATTTACAAATTTAAGGACACGTGGCTTCGTTTTAGTCCGACTGCTGCAGGTTTTACTTATTTTTATCCTACTGGGCATAGCAGATTGGACAGAATTTATATCTCGCCGGATCTTACTGCTTCCATCTTGCAGGCAGAAGTTGCTCCCGTCGCTTTTTCGGATCATTGTGGTTATTTGTGTGCTTTTAATGTCCCGTACGTTCGCCCGGAACGTACGCGCTCCTATTGGAAATTCAATGTTAGTGTTTTGGATGACGTCAGTCTTGTCGAACAGGTGCATTTGTTGTGGCGCCAACTTCTTCAGCGCCGCCCGCAGGCGAGTTCTACTGTCGATTGGTGGCTCCGTCACGCTAAACCGGCCATTCGTAGTTTGCTCATCAATTATTGTCGTGACAACGCCCATTGGGACATGATGACGGTCGATTTTTATCGCGATTGTTTACGGGATTTAATTACTCGGGTTACCGACCGCCCTGAGCTACTTCCCACGTTACGGAAGATTAAAGCGAAGATTTTAAACCATCTGTATCGCAAGGCACAGGGCTCTGTCGTCCGTAGCAGGCCTTTCGATCCTACGTTGAAGGAACCACTTTCCTTGTATCATTTACGACGAGCCCGTCTGCGGCGTGAAAAACTTTTATTTACGGACTGGATTACGCGTGACGGCCTTAGGACTTCAGATCGACGGGTGATTCAGGACGAAATTTACGATCACTACTCTCGTCTCTTTCAATTTCAACCTTTGAATGACGCCTCCTTGCAGACATTTTTACGTGACCTGCCTTCCATTTTAACGCGTCAGGATAGACTTCTTTTAAATGAGCGTTTTACAGCTGATGATGTTTCTGCCGCTATTAAGGCTAGCCCGAAGGGAAAAGCCCCTGGCAATGACGGAATTCCTGTCGAATTTTATGTTAAATTTTCCGGCCTTTTAACTGATATTTTCGTTGCCATGGTCAATGAAATCCATAACGGCCTCGATGTGCCGGACGAATTTTTAGAGGGGCTCATCGTCCTCGTCCCGAAAACAACTGGCACCCCAAGTGCGGTGACTTTACGGCCGATTACTTTATTAAACGCCGATTATAAAATCGTCGCGCGCTGCTTTTCACACCGTCTGCGGCCGGCGTTGAAGTCCGTCATTAGCCCATCTCAATCGTGTGCCGTACCTGGACGGAATATTTATGATGCTGTCCTCGCGTATCGTGAATGTATCGCTTATGCCGCATCCAGCCGTGGCGGCCGAGCTGCGATACTCTCCATTGATTTTCACAACGCGTTCGACAGAATCAGTCACGAGTACTTGCGGCGGGTTATGTCTAAGTTCGGGTTTGGTTTACAATTCACGAATGTGATATCCAACCTTTTGAAATCGGCTACTTCCCGAATCCTTTTTCATGGTCAGGCCAGTAATGTCCTCAGGCTGAACAGGTCCGTCCGCCAAGGGTGCCCACTTTCCATGGGCTTATTCGTCTTAGCCTTGGATCCTCTACTCCGCAAAATAACGGCTGTTTGCCACGGTGTACCGTTTGGTGCGGGTTCGCTTGTCTGTCGGGCGTATGCTGATGATTTGGGGGTCTTTATCCAACGCCCCGACGATATTGATGCGCTCCGTCTCCTCCTTCAACAGTTTGAAACGGCATCGGGTGCGGTTGTCAACCCCCGTAAGTCCATCTTACTGCCGCTTACTGTGACCATGAGAGATGTCCGTCGTGATTGGTATACCGTACAGTTGCGACATAAGATTCTCGGGATCCAGATGACTCCAAATGTACAACGAATGACGGTGTTAAATTGGCGCGCGGTGTTATATTCTGTTCGGGCGGCGACTCAGGCTGCCGCCAAACGAAATTTATCATTGCTGGAGAGGGTTTCGGTTGTTAATACCCAGATGTTGGCCAAGGCCTGGTACTTGGCTCAAGTTTTGCCGGTGCCGAAGGAGATCGAACGGGCTATCAAGCATGCTGTCTCTTGGCTGGTCTGGCGAGGCGAAATCTTTAAAGTCGCCTACAATATTTGTGTGCTCCCGCCGGACAGAGGCGGCCTAGGTATGGTCGATTTTCCTTCCAAGTGTGCTGCTCTTTTGCTCCACCGGACCAACTGTGTGATCGCCACTGCTGGGCAGTGCCCCACGTCTGCACTCTTCGACCTTTACCGCCCAGCTTCTCTCCGCGCGCCTGTCTCTGTCCAGGCTATCCCGTATCAATTGAATTTCGTTCGCCAGTATTTCCTCCACACAAGCTATCTGATAGGTGACGACCGACGCCGGGGTAACGTCCGCGCGATCGCAGAGGCCCTCCGTGGAACTCCGCCGACTAACAAATGGGAGTTGCGGCTGCCGCAATACGATTGGCGGACGGTGTGGTCCAATATCTCCAGTCCATTGTTGACATCCGATGTTCGGGACACCTGGTATAAAGTTGTGAATCGCACCGTTGCCACGAATGCAAAACTCCACGCGATCAATCTCCTCCCGAGTGGCCTCTGTGGGCGGTGCGCGGCTGAAGACACGATCGAACACCGATTTGTGTGCCCCCAATTTAAAGTGGTGTGGGATGCCACCTGTGCGATGTTGGCGTTGATTAATAGGACTACCCCGCGTGCCGTGCAGCCCTTGTATATCCTGGTTCCCGACTGGCGGCCGTATCCTGCCACCAAGAGAAACGCTACCGTGTGGATTGCCGCACATGCCGCACATGCGATTTTCTCTCTCCGACTCATGGATCGCTTGCAGTTCTTGACATATCTTTGGGACTATTATGGACGGGAGAAACAGAATCCGAAGTGTGTTTCCCATTATGCCCGATTTTTAGATGTCGCTTTACGGACCGCCTTTGCCACTTTAAATATTTCTCTCCTGCCATGATTATGTACTTCCATTTCCACTGTACCTTTTGGCGGGACATGCGGAATGATGTATATGTATCTATTTTCTTGATGTCTGACAGTCAATTTGTCTCACCGGCTCGACTTTCCTCCCGCCATTGTGAACGGTTGTTCTTAGGATTCTCCCTATTAGTCTTCTCTCCTGGATTTGACGTTTGTTCCCTATTGCTGACACTTACTTCATTTTTGTGACTATTTATGGACCGTCGTTGACTTGTCCCTGAACTTTGGAACGGTGCTTCCAGATATTTTGTGTTTGTAATGGTTGCCTTCTGGGCACGGAAATCAAGCTTATCAAGCTTCTCGAGACGACGAAATATGTTTGCTGCTGCCGGAATTGCGTCGACTTCGCCATTCCCGTGCGCCAGACATATTTGGCAATGTTTAGTGTGGTTGTTTTTTGAGAGTCCCTTTCTTTGCTTTTCTCTGGCGGCGGTGGGCTACCGCTGCCGACTTGTGGTCACTGTCCTCCGAGCATGGTTTTTATTTGTGTTTCGCGTCTTCGTGACTCCTTCCTAACATTCCGTTATTCCACGTTTCTCGGGTTGGGAGGGCGCCGGAGACACTGTGGCCAGGCCTCGGATTGCGACCCCTGCCTGCTTTGCCTCCGTAGCCACCCTGGCCTGATCTTCCAAGAAAGTAAAAATAAAAAAAATAACAAAAAAAAAACAATATATATATATATAATAATGCTCTGTCACACATTATTAAAGGGCGTCCTACACACCACTCTTTTCGTTATTCCACGTTTCTCGGGTTGGGAGGGCGCCGGAGGCTTTGTGGCCAGGCCTCGGATTGCGACCCCTGCCTGCTTTGCCTCCGTAGCCACCTTGGCCTGATCTTCCAAGAAAGTATATTTAGTTTTTTTTCAACAAAACAACAACAAAAGAAGAAAAAAAAAACAAAAAAAAAAAAAAAAAAGTTCTCGACCGATCACCGAAGTTAAGCAACATCGGGCGTGGTTAGTACTTGGATGGGTGACCACCTGGGAACACCACGTGCTGTTGGCTCCCTTTCATTTACCTTTTTTTTTTTATACCGCCCTCTTTCCATACCACCGTAAAACAAAAAAAAAAAAAAAAAAAAAAAAAAAAAAAAAAAATAAGAAAAAAAAAGAAAAAAAAAATAAAAAAAAAAAAAAAAAAAAAAAAAAAAAAAAAAAAAAAAGTTCTCGTCCGATCACCGAAGTTAAGCAACATCGGGCGTGGTTAGTACTTGGATGGGTGACCACCTGGGAACACCACGTGCTGTTGGCTCCCTTTCATTTACCTTTTTTTTTTTATACCGCCCTCTTTCCATACCACCGTTCTGTTGGGACAAAGATTCTTGCTTAAGCATTTTAATCTACTGTAATGACCATAAGGTGCGAAATTGCAGTAAATATCTCAGTTTGAGGGAGAATGTGCTAACCAAGTTCGCCAGGAAGTCTTTGAAAACGACAAAACAGTACGAATCGGCAGATGTGTTCTGAAATACGTCAGCGCCTGTTGTTGTGTAGCGGTGTACAATTCCTACTTCGATATGTAATTATAAATATATTCCTTAGTCGTCTCGTCTCGTCTCGTCATCTCCTGCAGACGTTTCTTGTGCTTGCGCTGTTATATGGGCCACGACCCGAGCGGCAGCGAGCGGCAGCCGAGCAAAGTCGGGACAAGTCGGGACGGGGACAGGGACAGGAATGGTGCGAATGCACTGCAAATTACGCAAACACCTCGTCTGAGGCGAGGCGAGGAAGCTCACATCGCCAGCAGTGGCGCCCTCCAACAACACTCTGCCACACCCCGCACAGGCCATACGCCGGTCGGCCGCGCGCCAACCCTCCTGCGCTGGACACCAGGGACAAGATGCGTCTTCCGCGAGTGTCGAAGGCTGCACGCGCCAAGCGGATGACAGGAGGTGCAACGAGAAGCTGCGCGTCTCACACACACGGCGGCGCGCCCGCTAATTCGGCAGTCGCTCTGCTGGCACGTCGGATTGCAGAAGGAAGTGCTTACAATTACAACTCTGTTCGTGTTTTATGTTGTAAAGGTGTTAGCTTGTAACGATGTAATGTTAATAAATAAATTTATAAATCTCACAAAAAAAAAAAAAAATACACGAAGCGCGTCCTTCCGGCTCATAAGTTTTGGAACTCAGGATTGCGTTCGCGCTAACGTGACGAATTGTCAATAAAAAAAAAATGCGGCTGCTTTCGACCGAAAAGTATGATTTTGTGTGTGTTGGGATAAGAACCGAATGCGAATTCTGCCATGCGCCTACATTATATGGGCGCCAACGGCCATACCATGTTGAGTACACCGGTTCTCGTCCGATCACCGAAGTTAAGCAACATCGGGCGTGGTTAGTACTTGGATGGGTGACCACCTGGGAACACCACGTGCTGTTGGCTCCCTTTCATTTACCTTTTTTTTTTTATACCGCCCTCTTTCCATACCACCGTTCTGTTGGGACAAAGATTCTTGCTTAAGCATTTTAATCTACTGTAATGACCATAAGGTGCGAAATTGCAGTAAATATCTCAGTTTGAGGGAGAATGTGCTAACCAAGTTCGCCAGGAAGTCTTTGAAAACGACAAAACAGTACGAATCGGCAGATGTGTTCTGAAATACGTCAGCGCCTGTTGTTGTGTAGCGGTGTACAATTCCTACTTCGATATGTAATTATAAATATATTCCTTAGTCGTCTCGTCTCGTCTCGTCATCTCCTGCAGACGTTTCTTGTGCTTGCGCTGTTATATGGGCCACGACCCGAGCGGCAGCGAGCGGCAGCCGAGCAAAGTCGGGACAAGTCGGGACGGGGACAGGGACAGGAATGGTGCGAATGCACTGCAAATTACGCAAACACCTCGTCTGAGGCGAGGCGAGGAAGCTCACATCGCCAGCAGTGGCGCCCTCCAACAACACTCTGCCACACCCCGCACAGGCCATACGCCGGTCGGCCGCGCGCCAACCCTCCTGCGCTGGACACCAGGGACAAGATGCGTCTTCCGCGAGTGTCGAAGGCTGCACGCGCCAAGCGGATGACAGGAGGTGCAACGAGAAGCTGCGCGTCTCACACACACGGCGGCGCGCCCGCTAATTCGGCAGTCGCTCTGCTGGCACGTCGGATTGCAGAAGGAAGTGCTTACAATTACAACTCTGTTCGTGTTTTATGTTGTAAAGGTGTTAGCTTGTAACGATGTAATGTTAATAAATAAATTTATAAATCTCACAAAAAAAAAAAAAATACACGAAGCGCGTCCTTCCGGCTCATAAGTTTTGGAACTCAGGATTGCGTTCGCGCTAACGTGACGAATTGTCAATAAAAAAAAAATGCGGCTGCTTTCGACCGAAAAGTATGATTTTGTGTGTGTTGGGATAAGAACCGAATGCGAATTCTGCCATGCGCCTACATTATATGGGCGCCAACGGCCATACCATGTTGAGTACACCGGTTCTCGTCCGATCACCGAAGTTAAGCAACATCGGGCGTGGTTAGTACTTGGATGGGTGACCACCTGGGAACACCACGTGCTGTTGGCTCCCTTTCATTTACCTTTTTTTTTTTATACCGCCCTCTTTCCATACCACCGTTCTGTTGGGACAAAGATTCTTGCTTAAGCATTTTAATCTACTGTAATGACCATAAGGTGCGAAATTGCAGTAAATATCTCAGTTTGAGGGAGAATGTGCTAACCAAGTTCGCCAGGAAGTCTTTGAAAACGACAAAACAGTACGAATCGGCAGATGTGTTCTGAAATACGTCAGCGCCTGTTGTTGTGTAGCGGTGTACAATTCCTACTTCGATATGTAATTATAAATATATTCCTTAGTCGTCTCGTCTCGTCTCGTCATCTCCTGCAGACGTTTCTTGTGCTTGCGCTGTTATATGGGCCACGACCCGAGCGGCAGCGAGCGGCAGCCGAGCAAAGTCGGGACAAGTCGGGACGGGGACAGGGACAGGAATGGTGCGAATGCACTGCAAATTACGCAAACACCTCGTCTGAGGCGAGGCGAGGAAGCTCACATCGCCAGCAGTGGCGCCCTCCAACAACACTCTGCCACACCCCGCACAGGCCATACGCCGGTCGGCCGCGCGCCAACCCTCCTGCGCTGGACACCAGGGACAAGATGCGTCTTCCGCGAGTGTCGAAGGCTGCACGCGCCAAGCGGATGACAGGAGGTGCAACGAGAAGCTGCGCGTCTCACACACACGGCGGCGCGCCCGCTAATTCGGCAGTCGCTCTGCTGGCACGTCGGATTGCAGAAGGAAGTGCTTACAATTACAACTCTGTTCGTGTTTTATGTTGTAAAGGTGTTAGCTTGTAACGATGTAATGTTAATAAATAAATTTATAAATCTCACAAAAAAAAAAAAATACACGAAGCGCGTCCTTCCGGCTCATAAGTTTTGGAACTCAGGATTGCGTTCGCGCTAACGTGACGAATTGTCAATAAAAAAAAAAATGCGGCTGCT
Organism: Schistocerca americana; assembly: GCF_021461395.2. Classification (NCBI taxonomy): domain Eukaryota; kingdom Metazoa; phylum Arthropoda; class Insecta; order Orthoptera; family Acrididae; genus Schistocerca; species Schistocerca americana. The sequence goes on from NW_025725253.1 coordinate 213,425, forward strand.
TTCGACCGAAAAGTATGATTTTGTGTGTGTTGGGATAAGAACCGAATGCGAATTCTGCCATGCGCCTACATTATATGGGCGCCAACGGCCATACCATGTTGAGTACACCGGTTCTCGTCCGATCACCGAAGTTAAGCAACATCGGGCGTGGTTAGTACTTGGATGGGTGACCACCTGGGAACACCACGTGCTGTTGGCTCCCTTTCATTTACCTTTTTTTTTTTATACCGCCCTCTTTCCATACCACCGTTCTGTTGGGACAAAGATTCTTGCTTAAGCATTTTAATCTACTGTAATGACCATAAGGTGCGAAATTGCAGTAAATATCTCAGTTTGAGGGAGAATGTGCTAACCAAGTTCGCCAGGAAGTCTTTGAAAACGACAAAACAGTACGAATCGGCAGATGTGTTCTGAAATACGTCAGCGCCTGTTGTTGTGTAGCGGTGTACAATTCCTACTTCGATATGTAATTATAAATATATTCCTTAGTCGTCTCGTCTCGTCTCGTCATCTCCTGCAGACGTTTCTTGTGCTTGCGCTGTTATATGGGCCACGACCCGAGCGGCAGCGAGCGGCAGCCGAGCAAAGTCGGGACAAGTCGGGACGGGGACAGGGACAGGAATGGTGCGAATGCACTGCAAATTACGCAAACACCTCGTCTGAGGCGAGGCGAGGAAGCTCACATCGCCAGCAGTGGCGCCCTCCAACAACACTCTGCCACACCCCGCACAGGCCATACGCCGGTCGGCCGCGCGCCAACCCTCCTGCGCTGGACACCAGGGACAAGATGCGTCTTCCGCGAGTGTCGAAGGCTGCACGCGCCAAGCGGATGACAGGAGGTGCAACGAGAAGCTGCGCGTCTCACACACACGGCGGCGCGCCCGCTAATTCGGCAGTCGCTCTGCTGGCACGTCGGATTGCAGAAGGAAGTGCTTACAATTACAACTCTGTTCGTGTTTTATGTTGTAAAGGTGTTAGCTTGTAACGATGTAATGTTAATAAATAAATTTATAAATCTCACAAAAAAAAAAAAAATACACGAAGCGCGTCCTTCCGGCTCATAAGTTTTGGAACTCAGGATTGCGTTCGCGCTAACGTGACGAATTGTCAATAAAAAAAAAATGCGGCTGCTTTCGACCGAAAAGTATGATTTTGTGTGTGTTGGGATAAGAACCGAATGCGAATTCTGCCATGCGCCTACATTATATGGGCGCCAACGGCCATACCATGTTGAGTACACCGGTTCTCGTCCGATCACCGAAGTTAAGCAACATCGGGCGTGGTTAGTACTTGGATGGGTGACCACCTGGGAACACCACGTGCTGTTGGCTCCCTTTCATTTACCTTTTTTTTTTTATACCGCCCTCTTTCCATACCACCGTTCTGTTGGGACAAAGATTCTTGCTTAAGCATTTTAATCTACTGTAATGACCATAAGGTGCGAAATTGCAGTAAATATCTCAGTTTGAGGGAGAATGTGCTAACCAAGTTCGCCAGGAAGTCTTTGAAAACGACAAAACAGTACGAATCGGCAGATGTGTTCTGAAATACGTCAGCGCCTGTTGTTGTGTAGCGGTGTACAATTCCTACTTCGATATGTAATTATAAATATATTCCTTAGTCGTCTCGTCTCGTCTCGTCATCTCCTGCAGACGTTTCTTGTGCTTGCGCTGTTATATGGGCCACGACCCGAGCGGCAGCGAGCGGCAGCCGAGCAAAGTCGGGACAAGTCGGGACGGGGACAGGGACAGGAATGGTGCGAATGCACTGCAAATTACGCAAACACCTCGTCTGAGGCGAGGCGAGGAAGCTCACATCGCCAGCAGTGGCGCCCTCCAACAACACTCTGCCACACCCCGCACAGGCCATACGCCGGTCGGCCGCGCGCCAACCCTCCTGCGCTGGACACCAGGGACAAGATGCGTCTTCCGCGAGTGTCGAAGGCTGCACGCGCCAAGCGGATGACAGGAGGTGCAACGAGAAGCTGCGCGTCTCACACACACGGCGGCGCGCCCGCTAATTCGGCAGTCGCTCTGCTGGCACGTCGGATTGCAGAAGGAAGTGCTTACAATTACAACTCTGTTCGTGTTTTATGTTGTAAAGGTGTTAGCTTGTAACGATGTAATGTTAATAAATAAATTTATAAATCTCACAAAAAAAAAAAAAATACACGAAGCGCGTCCTTCCGGCTCATAAGTTTTGGAACTCAGGATTGCGTTCGCGCTAACGTGACGAATTGTCAATAAAAAAAAAATGCGGCTGCTTTCGACCGAAAAGTATGATTTTGTGTGTGTTGGGATAAGAACCGAATGCGAATTCTGCCATGCGCCTACATTATATGGGCGCCAACGGCCATACCATGTTGAGTACACCGGTTCTCGTCCGATCACCGAAGTTAAGCAACATCGGGCGTGGTTAGTACTTGGATGGGTGACCACCTGGGAACACCACGTGCTGTTGGCTCCCTTTCATTTACCTTTTTTTTTTTATACCGCCCTCTTTCCATACCACCGTTCTGTTGGGACAAAGATTCTTGCTTAAGCATTTTAATCTACTGTAATGACCATAAGGTGCGAAATTGCAGTAAATATCTCAGTTTGAGGGAGAATGTGCTAACCAAGTTCGCCAGGAAGTCTTTGAAAACGACAAAACAGTACGAATCGGCAGATGTGTTCTGAAATACGTCAGCGCCTGTTGTTGTGTAGCGGTGTACAATTCCTACTTCGATATGTAATTATAAATATATTCCTTAGTCGTCTCGTCTCGTCTCGTCATCTCCTGCAGACGTTTCTTGTGCTTGCGCTGTTATATGGGCCACGACCCGAGCGGCAGCGAGCGGCAGCCGAGCAAAGTCGGGACAAGTCGGGACGGGGACAGGGACAGGAATGGTGCGAATGCACTGCAAATTACGCAAACACCTCGTCTGAGGCGAGGCGAGGAAGCTCACATCGCCAGCAGTGGCGCCCTCCAACAACACTCTGCCACACCCCGCACAGGCCATACGCCGGTCGGCCGCGCGCCAACCCTCCTGCGCTGGACACCAGGGACAAGATGCGTCTTCCGCGAGTGTCGAAGGCTGCACGCGCCAAGCGGATGACAGGAGGTGCAACGAGAAGCTGCGCGTCTCACACACACGGCGGCGCGCCCGCTAATTCGGCAGTCGCTCTGCTGGCACGTCGGATTGCAGAAGGAAGTGCTTACAATTACAACTCTGTTCGTGTTTTATGTTGTAAAGGTGTTAGCTTGTAACGATGTAATGTTAATAAATAAATTTATAAATCTCACAAAAAAAAAAAAAATACACGAAGCGCGTCCTTCCGGCTCATAAGTTTTGGAACTCAGGATTGCGTTCGCGCTAACGTGACGAATTGTCAATAAAAAAAAAATGCGGCTGCTTTCGACCGAAAAGTATGATTTTGTGTGTGTTGGGATAAGAACCGAATGCGAATTCTGCCATGCGCCTACATTATATGGGCGCCAACGGCCATACCATGTTGAGTACACCGGTTCTCGTCCGATCACCGAAGTTAAGCAACATCGGGCGTGGTTAGTACTTGGATGGGTGACCACCTGGGAACACCACGTGCTGTTGGCTCCCTTTCATTTACCTTTTTTTTTTTATACCGCCCTCTTTCCATACCACCGTTCTGTTGGGACAAAGATTCTTGCTTAAGCATTTTAATCTACTGTAATGACCATAAGGTGCGAAATTGCAGTAAATATCTCAGTTTGAGGGAGAATGTGCTAACCAAGTTCGCCAGGAAGTCTTTGAAAACGACAAAACAGTACGAATCGGCAGATGTGTTCTGAAATACGTCAGCGCCTGTTGTTGTGTAGCGGTGTACAATTCCTACTTCGATATGTAATTATAAATATATTCCTTAGTCGTCTCGTCTCGTCTCGTCATCTCCTGCAGACGTTTCTTGTGCTTGCGCTGTTATATGGGCCACGACCCGAGCGGCAGCGAGCGGCAGCCGAGCAAAGTCGGGACAAGTCGGGACGGGGACAGGGACAGGAATGGTGCGAATGCACTGCAAATTACGCAAACACCTCGTCTGAGGCGAGGCGAGGAAGCTCACATCGCCAGCAGTGGCGCCCTCCAACAACACTCTGCCACACCCCGCACAGGCCATACGCCGGTCGGCCGCGCGCCAACCCTCCTGCGCTGGACACCAGGGACAAGATGCGTCTTCCGCGAGTGTCGAAGGCTGCACGCGCCAAGCGGATGACAGGAGGTGCAACGAGAAGCTGCGCGTCTCACACACACGGCGGCGCGCCCGCTAATTCGGCAGTCGCTCTGCTGGCACGTCGGATTGCAGAAGGAAGTGCTTACAATTACAACTCTGTTCGTGTTTTATGTTGTAAAGGTGTTAGCTTGTAACGATGTAATGTTAATAAATAAATTTATAAATCTCACAAAAAAAAAAAAAATACACGAAGCGCGTCCTTCCGGCTCATAAGTTTTGGAACTCAGGATTGCGTTCGCGCTAACGTGACGAATTGTCAATAAAAAAAAAATGCGGCTGCTTTCGACCGAAAAGTATGATTTTGTGTGTGTTGGGATAAGAACCGAATGCGAATTCTGCCATGCGCCTACATTATATGGGCGCCAACGGCCATACCATGTTGAGTACACCGGTTCTCGTCCGATCACCGAAGTTAAGCAACATCGGGCGTGGTTAGTACTTGGATGGGTGACCACCTGGGAACACCACGTGCTGTTGGCTCCCTTTCATTTACCTTTTTTTTTTTATACCGCCCTCTTTCCATACCACCGTTCTGTTGGGACAAAGATTCTTGCTTAAGCATTTTAATCTACTGTAATGACCATAAGGTGCGAAATTGCAGTAAATATCTCAGTTTGAGGGAGAATGTGCTAACCAAGTTCGCCAGGAAGTCTTTGAAAACGACAAAACAGTACGAATCGGCAGATGTGTTCTGAAATACGTCAGCGCCTGTTGTTGTGTAGCGGTGTACAATTCCTACTTCGATATGTAATTATAAATATATTCCTTAGTCGTCTCGTCTCGTCTCGTCATCTCCTGCAGACGTTTCTTGTGCTTGCGCTGTTATATGGGCCACGACCCGAGCGGCAGCGAGCGGCAGCCGAGCAAAGTCGGGACAAGTCGGGACGGGGACAGGGACAGGAATGGTGCGAATGCACTGCAAATTACGCAAACACCTCGTCTGAGGCGAGGCGAGGAAGCTCACATCGCCAGCAGTGGCGCCCTCCAACAACACTCTGCCACACCCCGCACAGGCCATACGCCGGTCGGCCGCGCGCCAACCCTCCTGCGCTGGACACCAGGGACAAGATGCGTCTTCCGCGAGTGTCGAAGGCTGCACGCGCCAAGCGGATGACAGGAGGTGCAACGAGAAGCTGCGCGTCTCACACACACGGCGGCGCGCCCGCTAATTCGGCAGTCGCTCTGCTGGCACGTCGGATTGCAGAAGGAAGTGCTTACAATTACAACTCTGTTCGTGTTTTATGTTGTAAAGGTGTTAGCTTGTAACGATGTAATGTTAATAAATAAATTTATAAATCTCACAAAAAAAAAAAAAATACACGAAGCGCGTCCTTCCGGCTCATAAGTTTTGGAACTCAGGATTGCGTTCGCGCTAACGTGACGAATTGTCAATAAAAAAAAAATGCGGCTGCTTTCGACCGAAAAGTATGATTTTGTGTGTGTTGGGATAAGAACCGAATGCGAATTCTGCCATGCGCCTACATTATATGGGCGCCAACGGCCATACCATGTTGAGTACACCGGTTCTCGTCCGATCACCGAAGTTAAGCAACATCGGGCGTGGTTAGTACTTGGATGGGTGACCACCTGGGAACACCACGTGCTGTTGGCTCCCTTTCATTTACCTTTTTTTTTTTATACCGCCCTCTTTCCATACCACCGTTCTGTTGGGACAAAGATTCTTGCTTAAGCATTTTAATCTACTGTAATGACCATAAGGTGCGAAATTGCAGTAAATATCTCAGTTTGAGGGAGAATGTGCTAACCAAGTTCGCCAGGAAGTCTTTGAAAACGACAAAACAGTACGAATCGGCAGATGTGTTCTGAAATACGTCAGCGCCTGTTGTTGTGTAGCGGTGTACAATTCCTACTTCGATATGTAATTATAAATATATTCCTTAGTCGTCTCGTCTCGTCTCGTCATCTCCTGCAGACGTTTCTTGTGCTTGCGCTGTTATATGGGCCACGACCCGAGCGGCAGCGAGCGGCAGCCGAGCAAAGTCGGGACAAGTCGGGACGGGGACAGGGACAGGAATGGTGCGAATGCACTGCAAATTACGCAAACACCTCGTCTGAGGCGAGGCGAGGAAGCTCACATCGCCAGCAGTGGCGCCCTCCAACAACACTCTGCCACACCCCGCACAGGCCATACGCCGGTCGGCCGCGCGCCAACCCTCCTGCGCTGGACACCAGGGACAAGATGCGTCTTCCGCGAGTGTCGAAGGCTGCACGCGCCAAGCGGATGACAGGAGGTGCAACGAGAAGCTGCGCGTCTCACACACACGGCGGCGCGCCCGCTAATTCGGCAGTCGCTCTGCTGGCACGTCGGATTGCAGAAGGAAGTGCTTACAATTACAACTCTGTTCGTGTTTTATGTTGTAAAGGTGTTAGCTTGTAACGATGTAATGTTAATAAATAAATTTATAAATCTCACAAAAAAAAAAAAAATACGCGAAGCGCGTCCTTCCGGCTCATAAGTTTTGGAACTCAGGATTGCGTTCGCGCTAACGTGACGAATTGTCAATAAAAAAAAAATGCGGCTGCTTTCGACCGAAAAGTATGATTTTGTGTGTGTTGGGATAAGAACCGAATGCGAATTCTGCCATGCGCCTACATTATATGGGCGCCAACGGCCATACCATGTTGAGTACACCGGTTCTCGTCCGATCACCGAAGTTAAGCAACATCGGGCGTGGTTAGTACTTGGATGGGTGACCACCTGGGAACACCACGTGCTGTTGGCTCCCTTTCATTTACCTTTTTTTTTTTATACCGCCCTCTTTCCATACCACCGTTCTGTTGGGACAAAGATTCTTGCTTAAGCATTTTAATCTACTGTAATGACCATAAGGTGCGAAATTGCAGTAAATATCTCAGTTTGAGGGAGAATGTGCTAACCAAGTTCGCCAGGAAGTCTTTGAAAACGACAAAACAGTACGAATCGGCAGATGTGTTCTGAAATACGTCAGCGCCTGTTGTTGTGTAGCGGTGTACAATTCCTACTTCGATATGTAATTATAAATATATTCCTTAGTCGTCTCGTCTCGTCTCGTCATCTCCTGCAGACGTTTCTTGTGCTTGCGCTGTTATATGGGCCACGACCCGAGCGGCAGCGAGCGGCAGCCGAGCAAAGTCGGGACAAGTCGGGACGGGGACAGGGACAGGAATGGTGCGAATGCACTGCAAATTACGCAAACACCTCGTCTGAGGCGAGGCGAGGAAGCTCACATCGCCAGCAGTGGCGCCCTCCAACAACACTCTGCCACACCCCGCACAGGCCATACGCCGGTCGGCCGCGCGCCAACCCTCCTGCGCTGGACACCAGGGACAAGATGCGTCTTCCGCGAGTGTCGAAGGCTGCACGCGCCAAGCGGATGACAGGAGGTGCAACGAGAAGCTGCGCGTCTCACACACACGGCGGCGCGCCCGCTAATTCGGCAGTCGCTCTGCTGGCACGTCGGATTGCAGAAGGAAGTGCTTACAATTACAACTCTGTTCGTGTTTTATGTTGTAAAGGTGTTAGCTTGTAACGATGTAATGTTAATAAATAAATTTATAAATCTCACAAAAAAAAAAAAAATACACGAAGCGCGTCCTTCCGGCTCATAAGTTTTGGAACTCAGGATTGCGTTCGCGCTAACGTGACGAATTGTCAATAAAAAAAAAATGCGGCTGCTTTCGACCGAAAAGTATGATTTTGTGTGTGTTGGGATAAGAACCGAATGCGAATTCTGCCATGCGCCTACATTATATGGGCGCCAACGGCCATACCATGTTGAGTACACCGGTTCTCGTCCGATCACCGAAGTTAAGCAACATCGGGCGTGGTTAGTACTTGGATGGGTGACCACCTGGGAACACCACGTGCTGTTGGCTCCCTTTCATTTACCTTTTTTTTTTTATACCGCCCTCTTTCCATACCACCGTTCTGTTGGGACAAAGATTCTTGCTTAAGCATTTTAATCTACTGTAATGACCATAAGGTGCGAAATTGCAGTAAATATCTCAGTTTGAGGGAGAATGTGCTAACCAAGTTCGCCAGGAAGTCTTTGAAAACGACAAAACAGTACGAATCGGCAGATGTGTTCTGAAATACGTCAGCGCCTGTTGTTGTGTAGCGGTGTACAATTCCTACTTCGATATGTAATTATAAATATATTCCTTAGTCGTCTCGTCTCGTCTCGTCATCTCCTGCAGACGTTTCTTGTGCTTGCGCTGTTATATGGGCCACGACCCGAGCGGCAGCGAGCGGCAGCCGAGCAAAGTCGGGACAAGTCGGGACGGGGACAGGGACAGGAATGGTGCGAATGCACTGCAAATTACGCAAACACCTCGTCTGAGGCGAGGCGAGGAAGCTCACATCGCCAGCAGTGGCGCCCTCCAACAACACTCTGCCACACCCCGCACAGGCCATACGCCGGTCGGCCGCGCGCCAACCCTCCTGCGCTGGACACCAGGGACAAGATGCGTCTTCCGCGAGTGTCGAAGGCTGCACGCGCCAAGCGGATGACAGGAGGTGCAACGAGAAGCTGCGCGTCTCACACACACGGCGGCGCGCCCGCTAATTCGGCAGTCGCTCTGCTGGCACGTCGGATTGCAGAAGGAAGTGCTTACAATTACAACTCTGTTCGTGTTTTATGTTGTAAAGGTGTTAGCTTGTAACGATGTAATGTTAATAAATAAATTTATAAATCTCACAAAAAAAAAAAAAAATACACGAAGCGCGTCCTTCCGGCTCATAAGTTTTGGAACTCAGGATTGCGTTCGCGCTAACGTGACGAATTGTCAATAAAAAAAAAATGCGGCTGCTTTCGACCGAAAAGTATGATTTTGTGTGTGTTGGGATAAGAACCGAATGCGAATTCTGCCATGCGCCTACATTATATGGGCGCCAACGGCCATACCATGTTGAGTACACCGGTTCTCGTCCGATCACCGAAGTTAAGCAACATCGGGCGTGGTTAGTACTTGGATGGGTGACCACCTGGGAACACCACGTGCTGTTGGCTCCCTTTCATTTACCTTTTTTTTTTTATACCGCCCTCTTTCCATACCACCGTTCTGTTGGGACAAAGATTCTTGCTTAAGCATTTTAATCTACTGTAATGACCATAAGGTGCGAAATTGCAGTAAATATCTCAGTTTGAGGGAGAATGTGCTAACCAAGTTCGCCAGGAAGTCTTTGAAAACGACAAAACAGTACGAATCGGCAGATGTGTTCTGAAATACGTCAGCGCCTGTTGTTGTGTAGCGGTGTACAATTCCTACTTCGATATGTAATTATAAATATATTCCTTAGTCGTCTCGTCTCGTCTCGTCATCTCCTGCAGACGTTTCTTGTGCTTGCGCTGTTATATGGGCCACGACCCGAGCGGCAGCGAGCCGCAGCCGAGCAAAGTCGGGACAAGTCGGGACGGGGACAGGGACAGGAATGGTGCGAATGCACTGCAAATTACGCAAACACCTCGTCTGAGGCGAGGCGAGGAAGCTCACATCGCCAGCAGTGGCGCCCTCCAACAACACTCTGCCACACCCCGCACAGGCCATACGCCGGTCGGCCGCGCGCCAACCCTCCTGCGCTGGACACCAGGGACAAGATGCGTCTTCCGCGAGTGTCGAAGGCTGCACGCGCCAAGCGGATGACAGGAGGTGCAACGAGAAGCTGCGCGTCTCACACACACGGCGGCGCGCCCGCTAATTCGGCAGTCGCTCTGCTGGCACGTCGGATTGCAGAAGGAAGTGCTTACAATTACAACTCTGTTCGTGTTTTATGTTGTAAAGGTGTTAGCTTGTAACGATGTAATGTTAATAAATAAATTTATAAATCTCACAAAAAAAAAAAAAATACACGAAGCGCGTCCTTCCGGCTCATAAGTTTTGGAACTCAGGATTGCGTTCGCGCTAACGTGACGAATTGTCAATAAAAAAAAAATGCGGCTGCTTTCGACCGAAAAGTATGATTTTGTGTGTGTTGGGATAAGAACCGAATGCGAATTCTGCCATGCGCCTACATTATATGGGCGCCAACGGCCATACCATGTTGAGTACACCGGTTCTCGTCCGATCACCGAAGTTAAGCAACATCGGGCGTGGTTAGTACTTGGATGGGTGACCACCTGGGAACACCACGTGCTGTTGGCTCCCTTTCATTTACCTTTTTTTTTTTATACCGCCCTCTTTCCATACCACCGTTCTGTTGGGACAAAGATTCTTGCTTAAGCATTTTAATCTACTGTAATGACCATAAGGTGCGAAATTGCAGTAAATATCTCAGTTTGAGGGAGAATGTGCTAACCAAGTTCGCCAGGAAGTCTTTGAAAACGACAAAACAGTACGAATCGGCAGATGTGTTCTGAAATACGTCAGCGCCTGTTGTTGTGTAGCGGTGTACAATTCCTACTTCGATATGTAATTATAAATATATTCCTTAGTCGTCTCGTCTCGTCTCGTCATCTCCTGCAGACGTTTCTTGTGCTTGCGCTGTTATATGGGCCACGACCCGAGCGGCAGCGAGCGGCAGCCGAGCAAAGTCGGGACAAGTCGGGACGGGGACAGGGACAGGAATGGTGCGAATGCACTGCAAATTACGCAAACACCTCGTCTGAGGCGAGGCGAGGAAGCTCACATCGCCAGCAGTGGCGCCCTCCAACAACACTCTGCCACACCCCGCACAGGCCATACGCCGGTCGGCCGCGCGCCAACCCTCCTGCGCTGGACACCAGGGACAAGATGCGTCTTCCGCGAGTGTCGAAGGCTGCACGCGCCAAGCGGATGACAGGAGGTGCAACGAGAAGCTGCGCGTCTCACACACACGGCGGCGCGCCCGCTAATTCGGCAGTCGCTCTGCTGGCACGTCGGATTGCAGAAGGAAGTGCTTACAATTACAACTCTGTTCGTGTTTTATGTTGTAAAGGTGTTAGCTTGTAACGATGTAATGTTAATAAATAAATTTATAAATCTCACAAAAAAAAAAAAAATACACGAAGCGCGTCCTTCCGGCTCATAAGTTTTGGAACTCAGGATTGCGTTCGCGCTAACGTGACGAATTGTCAATAAAAAAAAAATGCGGCTGCTTTCGACCGAAAAGTATGATTTTGTGTGTGTTGGGATAAGAACCGAATGCGAATTCTGCCATGCGCCTACATTATATGGGCGCCAACGGCCATACCATGTTGAGTACACCGGTTCTCGTCCGATCACCGAAGTTAAGCAACATCGGGCGTGGTTAGTACTTGGATGGGTGACCACCTGGGAACACCACGTGCTGTTGGCTCCCTTTCATTTACCTTTTTTTTTTTATACCGCCCTCTTTCCATACCACCGTTCTGTTGGGACAAAGATTCTTGCTTAAGCATTTTAATCTACTGTAATGACCATAAGGTGCGAAATTGCAGTAAATATCTCAGTTTGAGGGAGAATGTGCTAACCAAGTTCGCCAGGAAGTCTTTGAAAACGACAAAACAGTACGAATCGGCAGATGTGTTCTGAAATACGTCAGCGCCTGTTGTTGTGTAGCGGTGTACAATTCCTACTTCGATATGTAATTATAAATATATTCCTTAGTCGTCTCGTCTCGTCTCGTCATCTCCTGCAGACGTTTCTTGTGCTTGCGCTGTTATATGGGCCACGACCCGAGCGGCAGCGAGCGGCAGCCGAGCAAAGTCGGGACAAGTCGGGACGGGGACAGGGACAGGAATGGTGCGAATGCACTGCAAATTACGCAAACACCTCGTCTGAGGCGAGGCGAGGAAGCTCACATCGCCAGCAGTGGCGCCCTCCAACAACACTCTGCCACACCCCGCACAGGCCATACGCCGGTCGGCCGCGCGCCAACCCTCCTGCGCTGGACACCAGGGACAAGATGCGTCTTCCGCGAGTGTCGAAGGCTGCACGCGCCAAGCGGATGACAGGAGGTGCAACGAGAAGCTGCGCGTCTCACACACACGGCGGCGCGCCCGCTAATTCGGCAGTCGCTCTGCTGGCACGTCGGATTGCAGAAGGAAGTGCTTACAATTACAACTCTGTTCGTGTTTTATGTTGTAAAGGTGTTAGCTTGTAACGATGTAATGTTAATAAATAAATTTATAAATCTCACAAAAAAAAAAAAAAATACACGAAGCGCGTCCTTCCGGCTCATAAGTTTTGGAACTCAGGATTGCGTTCGCGCTAACGTGACGAATTGTCAATAAAAAAAAAATGCGGCTGCTTTCGACCGAAAAGTATGATTTTGTGTGTGTTGGGATAAGAACCGAATGCGAATTCTGCCATGCGCCTACATTATATGGGCGCCAACGGCCATACCATGTTGAGTACACCGGTTCTCGTCCGATCACCGAAGTTAAGCAACATCGGGCGTGGTTAGTACTTGGATGGGTGACCACCTGGGAACACCACGTGCTGTTGGCTCCCTTTCATTTACCTTTTTTTTTTTATACCGCCCTCTTTCCATACCACCGTTCTGTTGGGACAAAGATTCTTGCTTAAGCATTTTAATCTACTGTAATGACCATAAGGTGCGAAATTGCAGTAAATATCTCAGTTTGAGGGAGAATGTGCTAACCAAGTTCGCCAGGAAGTCTTTGAAAACGACAAAACAGTACGAATCGGCAGATGTGTTCTGAAATACGTCAGCGCCTGTTGTTGTGTAGCGGTGTACAATTCCTACTTCGATATGTAATTATAAATATATTCCTTAGTCGTCTCGTCTCGTCTCGTCATCTCCTGCAGACGTTTCTTGTGCTTGCGCTGTTATATGGGCCACGACCCGAGCGGCAGCGAGCCGCAGCCGAGCAAAGTCGGGACAAGTCGGGACGGGGACAGGGACAGGAATGGTGCGAATGCACTGCAAATTACGCAAACACCTCGTCTGAGGCGAGGCGAGGAAGCTCACATCGCCAGCAGTGGCGCCCTCCAACAACACTCTGCCACACCCCGCACAGGCCATACGCCGGTCGGCCGCGCGCCAACCCTCCTGCGCTGGACACCAGGGACAAGATGCGTCTTCCGCGAGTGTCGAAGGCTGCACGCGCCAAGCGGATGACAGGAGGTGCAACGAGAAGCTGCGCGTCTCACACACACGGCGGCGCGCCCGCTAATTCGGCAGTCGCTCTGCTGGCACGTCGGATTGCAGAAGGAAGTGCTTACAATTACAACTCTGTTCGTGTTTTATGTTGTAAAGGTGTTAGCTTGTAACGATGTAATGTTAATAAATAAATTTATAAATCTCACAAAAAAAAAAAAAATACACGAAGCGCGTCCTTCCGGCTCATAAGTTTTGGAACTCAGGATTGCGTTCGCGCTAACGTGACGAATTGTCAATAAAAAAAAAATGCGGCTGCTTTCGACCGAAAAGTATGATTTTGTGTGTGTTGGGATAAGAACCGAATGCGAATTCTGCCATGCGCCTACATTATATGGGCGCCAACGGCCATACCATGTTGAGTACACCGGTTCTCGTCCGATCACCGAAGTTAAGCAACATCGGGCGTGGTTAGTACTTGGATGGGTGACCACCTGGGAACACCACGTGCTGTTGGCTCCCTTTCATTTACCTTTTTTTTTTTATACCGCCCTCTTTCCATACCACCGTTCTGTTGGGACAAAGATTCTTGCTTAAGCATTTTAATCTACTGTAATGACCATAAGGTGCGAAATTGCAGTAAATATCTCAGTTTGAGGGAGAATGTGCTAACCAAGTTCGCCAGGAAGTCTTTGAAAACGACAAAACAGTACGAATCGGCAGATGTGTTCTGAAATACGTCAGCGCCTGTTGTTGTGTAGCGGTGTACAATTCCTACTTCGATATGTAATTATAAATATATTCCTTAGTCGTCTCGTCTCGTCTCGTCATCTCCTGCAGACGTTTCTTGTGCTTGCGCTGTTATATGGGCCACGACCCGAGCGGCAGCGAGCGGCAGCCGAGCAAAGTCGGGACAAGTCGGGACGGGGACAGGGACAGGAATGGTGCGAATGCACTGCAAATTACGCAAACACCTCGTCTGAGGCGAGGCGAGGAAGCTCACATCGCCAGCAGTGGCGCCCTCCAACAACACTCTGCCACACCCCGCACAGGCCATACGCCGGTCGGCCGCGCGCCAACCCTCCTGCGCTGGACACCAGGGACAAGATGCGTCTTCCGCGAGTGTCGAAGGCTGCACGCGCCAAGCGGATGACAGGAGGTGCAACGAGAAGCTGCGCGTCTCACACACACGGCGGCGCGCCCGCTAATTCGGCAGTCGCTCTGCTGGCACGTCGGATTGCAGAAGGAAGTGCTTACAATTACAACTCTGTTCGTGTTTTATGTTGTAAAGGTGTTAGCTTGTAACGATGTAATGTTAATAAATAAATTTATAAATCTCACAAAAAAAAAAAAAATACACGAAGCGCGTCCTTCCGGCTCATAAGTTTTGGAACTCAGGATTGCGTTCGCGCTAACGTGACGAATTGTCAATAAAAAAAAAAATGCGGCTGCTTTCGACCGAAAAGTATGATTTTGTGTGTGTTGGGATAAGAACCGAATGCGAATTCTGCCATGCGCCTACATTATATGGGCGCCAACGGCCATACCATGTTGAGTACACCGGTTCTCGTCCGATCACCGAAGTTAAGCAACATCGGGCGTGGTTAGTACTTGGATGGGTGACCACCTGGGAACACCACGTGCTGTTGGCTCCCTTTCATTTACCTTTTTTTTTTTATACCGCCCTCTTTCCATACCACCGTTCTGTTGGGACAAAGATTCTTGCTTAAGCATTTTAATCTACTGTAATGACCATAAGGTGCGAAATTGCAGTAAATATCTCAGTTTGAGGGAGAATGTGCTAACCAAGTTCGCCAGGAAGTCTTTGAAAACGACAAAACAGTACGAATCGGCAGATGTGTTCTGAAATACGTCAGCGCCTGTTGTTGTGTAGCGGTGTACAATTCCTACTTCGATATGTAATTATAAATATATTCCTTAGTCGTCTCGTCTCGTCTCGTCATCTCCTGCAGACGTTTCTTGTGCTTGCGCTGTTATATGGGCCACGACCCGAGCGGCAGCGAGCGGCAGCCGAGCAAAGTCGGGACAAGTCGGGACGGGGACAGGGACAGGAATGGTGCGAATGCACTGCAAATTACGCAAACACCTCGTCTGAGGCGAGGCGAGGAAGCTCACATCGCCAGCAGTGGCGCCCTCCAACAACACTCTGCCACACCCCGCACAGGCCATACGCCGGTCGGCCGCGCGCCAACCCTCCTGCGCTGGACACCAGGGACAAGATGCGTCTTCCGCGAGTGTCGAAGGCTGCACGCGCCAAGCGGATGACAGGAGGTGCAACGAGAAGCTGCGCGTCTCACACACACGGCGGCGCGCCCGCTAATTCGGCAGTCGCTCTGCTGGCACGTCGGATTGCAGAAGGAAGTGCTTACAATTACAACTCTGTTCGTGTTTTATGTTGTAAAGGTGTTAGCTTGTAACGATGTAATGTTAATAAATAAATTTATAAATCTCACAAAAAAAAAAAAAAATACACGAAGCGCGTCCTTCCGGCTCATAAGTTTTGGAACTCAGGATTGCGTTCGCGCTAACGTGACGAATTGTCAATAAAAAAAAAATGCGGCTGCTTTCGACCGAAAAGTATGATTTTGTGTGTGTTGGGATAAGAACCGAATGCGAATTCTGCCATGCGCCTACATTATATGGGCGCCAACGGCCATACCATGTTGAGTACACCGGTTCTCGTCCGATCACCGAAGTTAAGCAACATCGGGCGTGGTTAGTACTTGGATGGGTGACCACCTGGGAACACCACGTGCTGTTGGCTCCCTTTCATTTACCTTTTTTTTTTTATACCGCCCTCTTTCCATACCACCGTTCTGTTGGGACAAAGATTCTTGCTTAAGCATTTTAATCTACTGTAATGACCATAAGGTGCGAAATTGCAGTAAATATCTCAGTTTGAGGGAGAATGTGCTAACCAAGTTCGCCAGGAAGTCTTTGAAAACGACAAAACAGTACGAATCGGCAGATGTGTTCTGAAATACGTCAGCGCCTGTTGTTGTGTAGCGGTGTACAATTCCTACTTCGATATGTAATTATAAATATATTCCTTAGTCGTCTCGTCTCGTCTCGTCATCTCCTGCAGACGTTTCTTGTGCTTGCGCTGTTATATGGGCCACGACCCGAGCGGCAGCGAGCGGCAGCCGAGCAAAGTCGGGACAAGTCGGGACGGGGACAGGGACAGGAATGGTGCGAATGCACTGCAAATTACGCAAACACCTCGTCTGAGGCGAGGCGAGGAAGCTCACATCGCCAGCAGTGGCGCCCTCCAACAACACTCTGCCACACCCCGCACAGGCCATACGCCGGTCGGCCGCGCGCCAACCCTCCTGCGCTGGACACCAGGGACAAGATGCGTCTTCCGCGAGTGTCGAAGGCTGCACGCGCCAAGCGGATGACAGGAGGTGCAACGAGAAGCTGCGCGTCTCACACACACGGCGGCGCGCCCGCTAATTCGGCAGTCGCTCTGCTGGCACGTCGGATTGCAGAAGGAAGTGCTTACAATTACAACTCTGTTCGTGTTTTATGTTGTAAAGGTGTTAGCTTGTAACGATGTAATGTTAATAAATAAATTTATAAATCTCACAAAAAAAAAAAAAATACACGAAGCGCGTCCTTCCGGCTCATAAGTTTTGGAACTCAGGATTGCGTTCGCGCTAACGTGACGAATTGTCAATAAAAAAAAAAATGCGGCTGCTTTCGACCGAAAAGTATGATTTTGTGTGTGTTGGGATAAGAACCGAATGCGAATTCTGCCATGCGCCTACATTATATGGGCGCCAACGGCCATACCATGTTGAGTACACCGGTTCTCGTCCGATCACCGAAGTTAAGCAACATCGGGCGTGGTTAGTACTTGGATGGGTGACCACCTGGGAACACCACGTGCTGTTGGCTCCCTTTCATTTACCTTTTTTTTTTTATACCGCCCTCTTTCCATACCACCGTTCTGTTGGGACAAAGATTCTTGCTTAAGCATTTTAATCTACTGTAATGACCATAAGGTGCGAAATTGCAGTAAATATCTCAGTTTGAGGGAGAATGTGCTAACCAAGTTCGCCAGGAAGTCTTTGAAAACGACAAAACAGTACGAATCGGCAGATGTGTTCTGAAATACGTCAGCGCCTGTTGTTGTGTAGCGGTGTACAATTCCTACTTCGATATGTAATTATAAATATATTCCTTAGTCGTCTCGTCTCGTCTCGTCATCTCCTGCAGACGTTTCTTGTGCTTGCGCTGTTATATGGGCCACGACCCGAGCGGCAGCGAGCGGCAGCCGAGCAAAGTCGGGACAAGTCGGGACGGGGACAGGGACAGGAATGGTGCGAATGCACTGCAAATTACGCAAACACCTCGTCTGAGGCGAGGCGAGGAAGCTCACATCGCCAGCAGTGGCGCCCTCCAACAACACTCTGCCACACCCCGCACAGGCCATACGCCGGTCGGCCGCGCGCCAACCCTCCTGCGCTGGACACCAGGGACAAGATGCGTCTTCCGCGAGTGTCGAAGGCTGCACGCGCCAAGCGGATGACAGGAGGTGCAACGAGAAGCTGCGCGTCTCACACACACGGCGGCGCGCCCGCTAATTCGGCAGTCGCTCTGCTGGCACGTCGGATTGCAGAAGGAAGTGCTTACAATTACAACTCTGTTCGTGTTTTATGTTGTAAAGGTGTTAGCTTGTAACGATGTAATGTTAATAAATAAATTTATAAATCTCACAAAAAAAAAAAAAATACACGAAGCGCGTCCTTCCGGCTCATAAGTTTTGGAACTCAGGATTGCGTTCGCGCTAACGTGACGAATTGTCAATAAAAAAAAAATGCGGCTGCTTTCGACCGAAAAGTATGATTTTGTGTGTGTTGGGATAAGAACCGAATGCGAATTCTGCCATGCGCCTACATTATATGGGCGCCAACGGCCATACCATGTTGAGTACACCGGTTCTCGTCCGATCACCGAAGTTAAGCAACATCGGGCGTGGTTAGTACTTGGATGGGTGACCACCTGGGAACACCACGTGCTGTTGGCTCCCTTTCATTTACCTTTTTTTTTTTATACCGCCCTCTTTCCATACCACCGTTCTGTTGGGACAAAGATTCTTGCTTAAGCATTTTAATCTACTGTAATGACCATAAGGTGCGAAATTGCAGTAAATATCTCAGTTTGAGGGAGAATGTGCTAACCAAGTTCGCCAGGAAGTCTTTGAAAACGACAAAACAGTACGAATCGGCAGATGTGTTCTGAAATACGTCAGCGCCTGTTGTTGTGTAGCGGTGTACAATTCCTACTTCGATATGTAATTATAAATATATTCCTTAGTCGTCTCGTCTCGTCTCGTCATCTCCTGCAGACGTTTCTTGTGCTTGCGCTGTTATATGGGCCACGACCCGAGCGGCAGCGAGCGGCAGCCGAGCAAAGTCGGGACAAGTCGGGACGGGGACAGGGACAGGAATGGTGCGAATGCACTGCAAATTACGCAAACACCTCGTCTGAGGCGAGGCGAGGAAGCTCACATCGCCAGCAGTGGCGCCCTCCAACAACACTCTGCCACACCCCGCACAGGCCATACGCCGGTCGGCAGCGCGCCAGCCAACACCTCGGTGCCTGGCGTGCTGTGTTTACCTCGTGCGACTGGGCCGGCGGCACCTCGCGTGTCGTCTGCTCCCTCTTCCTTGTTGCTTTCTTTCTTTCTATTGAACTGTAAGTAATGGATATCGTTTACGATGAAAGTGAAGAGCGACAGAATAATATTCAGTGCGAGTTTGATCGTTCCGTAGAAAAACCTTCGGCTTTCGAGATCCATCGTTGGTTACTTGAGGACTTGATGTTGTCTACTACTGATGTGCTCGGTATTCAGTTCGATACGTTTTTAAATTCTGTGTTCTTGAAACTGAAATCTCCCGATCTGTGTGATGCTGTTGTCTCTGTTAATGACGGTGTTCGTAGATTTCGACACCTTAACGGCAATATTAGTAATGTCACTGTGTCTCATGCTGGTTTTGGTCTTCGACAAATCCGCATATTTAACCTCCCGTTTGAAATTCGCAACGACACTATTTCTCGTCACTTGCGGCCTTATGGCACTGTTCTATCTGTAGTGAAAGAGAAATGGTCGTCTGCGTACATATTTCAAGTCGAGAACGGTGTGCGCAGTGTTAAGATGGTGGTCAGGCAGCATATTCCGTCTTTTATTTTGGTAAACGGCCACCGTGCGTTTGTCACGTACAGTGGCCAGCCACAGACTTGTTCATTTTGTAACGGTGTCGGACATTATCGGCAGGATTGTCCGAAGCGCAAACGGCCTGTTCAGCTACCACTTGAGGCCAATTTGCAAGGAGCTAGTTTTGCTTCCGTCGCCGCTACGGTCTTGGGTTCCGCCCCCCCCGCGCCCGCGCGGCGTGAGGCAGATGTTAATCTTGCTGCCGCCGCGGAAGCGATGGATGTGTCTGCTGATGCTACTGTCTCTGATCTTGCGACTACCGGGCAGGAATCTTTGTCCGCGGCTTCGGAAAACGTGCCTGCTGCTCTTCAACCGGTTGTGGGTGCTGTTGTGTCGGAGGCTGTCTCTGACTCCGTGCCGCAATCGGTAACCGATGTCGTTCCGTGCCCTATTTCGGACCCTGTTGCACCTATTGTGTCGCAGTTGGCACCCTCTCCTTCTGTGCCTGCACCCGTCGTTGTACCCTCTGATGTTTCTGGGCCTAATCCTGTTGCGGAATCACGCCATGTTTTTGTGGAACCAAAACCGCAACGGGATGAAGCTCGTTCTCGGAGTTCCAGTAGGCAACGCTTCCGCAGTGTCAGTAGCTCCCCTTCTTACGACGGGGGTTACACGCGGCGTGACCGTAGTCCGTCCCCGGTAGGGCGCTCCCCCGCCTCTTCTTGGGCGTCGCAACGCCGTGCCGCGCGGCGCGACCTCGACGTGGAGCTCCGGCCGCCTCAGGCTTCCGGCTCCGGGCGTCAGCCGCCGCGCAAACAGCAACAACAACAGTCGCCGCGGGCCTCCTCTCGCCACGCGCAGTCAGCTGATCTGAGCGATGCGGCGCAGCAACGTGACGTTGCTGTTCGCCATCTGCGGACTGTGTTAAGTCAACCAGCCTCTGCAGACGTGCCTGTTTTAGCGCCCGACGCTGTCTCGGCTGTGACTGCGGCACCTATGTCGACGAAACGGAAGGCTGAGGATGTCCACCGACGTCGCGCTGGTCCTTCTATCCACGACCGCGTGTCGGTGCCTCCCTCCGACGTGCAGATGCCCGTCAGGGATCCTGTGTCGGTCGCTTCTGCCGTGCCAGCTACTGCCACCCTGCCACCCCTCTCCCCCTTCGAGCCTTCGGAGTGGGCGGAGGATGTTGTGGAGGGTGCGGAGACATAGTGTGTGTCCTGTGTGCCCCCTCCTCTGTCGTGCACCTGCACATTCCGTGTTTTCTGTGTGTTTTTACTTTTGTGTCTCTTTTAACTGTGTGAGTCTATGACTTACGATTTTAGCCAGTGGAATGTTGTCACTATTAATCTTAACAAGTTGTGCCACCCGTGCAAGTTACTGGCTTTTCAGGCCTTTTTACGTGATCACCACTGCCATGTTGTCTTTTTACAAGAGGTGACGCGCGATGCACTTGTCTTTTTACACGATTTTAGTGACTTTATTGTTGTTGACAATGTTTTACCGGATTCCAATGCAGGAACTGCCATTTTAGTCCGTTCTGACCTTGCTATTTCCGACGTTGCTATTTTACCAAATGGTCGTGCTGTTAGTTGCACTATACTGGGCGTTGTCTTTGTTAACGTTTATGCCCCGTCTGGGAACGATAAGCCGGCGAGGGCTGTTTTTTATGGGCAGGAATTGTGTGCACTGCTACACCGGAATGTGGATGCTTTAGTTGTCGGCGGCGATTTTAATTGCGTTTTAGATGTTGTCGATCAGGTGCCTCGTCCTAACCTTTGTCGCGAGCTCGGCGACTTGATTCGCAGTTTTCGGCTCGTTGATACGTGGCGTGTTTTAAACCCTGATGTTACCCACTATACTCATTTTTATCCCACGGGGCACAGCCGCCTGGACAGAATTTACATTTCTGTCTCGCTTTCTGCCCGTATTTGCCGCACGGAAATGTTTCCCGTGCTGTTTTCTGATCATTCCGGTTACCTTTGTCAGCTTTTATTGCCTCGTTTTTGTGTTCCCAGACGACAGAATCTGTGGAAATTTAATTGTGTTTTATTGACCGACGACCATTTTGTCCGGTGTTTTACCAATCTGTGGCATAAATTACTCGGGACTCGGCGAGGTGACTGTAGTGTGCTGGAGTGGTGGGTCGGGGAGGCCAAGCCAGTGATAAGGCAGTTTTTAATGGATTTTAGCCGCGAGGCGGCTCGTTGGCGTCGCGCTACGGCCCGCTTCCATCAGGCGTGTTTACAAGACCTCGCGCTGCGCGTGACGTCACAGCCTGCCTTGCTGCCCGCTTTTCAGCAATTTCAGCTGAAGCTTCTCGCTGATTTGCGTGCTGTCAGTAATGGTGTCGTCGTGCGCAGCCAGCCTGCGGGGGTTGTGGCTGGCGAACCTTTGTCGCTTTACCATCTGACCAGGGAACGACGGAGGCGTGCCCGTCTGCACATCAGTACCTGGAAAAAGTGCGACGGTGGGCGGACTACTGTCCAGTCCGACATTGAGCGGGATGTTTTTAATCATTTTAGTTCCCTTTTCCGTGCGCTGGATGTTGACTGTGATGCGCTGCGGGATTTTTTACAAGTTATACCTCATGTTTTAACTCGTGCGGATAGGACGCATTTAAATGCTGCTTATGTACCTGACGACCTGTACGACGCTATCCGACGAAGCCCTAAGTGTAAATCGCCTGGTCCCGACGGCATTCCTTCTGAATTTTATTTGAAGTTTTATGATCTTTTTCGTGATGTTTTTGTGGCTCTTTTAAATGAAATACGGGATGGTGCTGTTATCCCTGCTGCGTTTGAGGAGGGGGTAGTGACCTTAGTACCTAAATCGAATGCGACGCCCTGTATTGACGCTGTTCGGCCGATCACCTTACTTACCGCCGATTTTAAGATTGTGACGCGCTGTGTGGTTCAACGTCTTAAAGTTGTTTTACCGTCGGTTCTCAGTGACAGTCAATCATGTGCGGTGTCGGGTCGAAACATTTTTGACGCCGTTCTCGCATATCGCGACTGTATCGGCTTTGTTAAAAGTGCGCGCCTGCCGACAGCTGCCATCTTATTGATTGACTTCAAAAATGCTTTCGACCGCATTAGCCATGTTTACCTCCGCCAGGTTCTTGTGCGGATGGGATTCGGCCTTAAGTTTACGACTGTGGTAAAGCATCTTTTACAGAATGCGACGTCACGAGTTAGTGTCAACGGCCGCTTGACGCCGGCTTTCCGTGTTGAGCGCTCGGTGCGGCAGGGGTGTCCCCTTTCGATGGCCCTTTTTTCTGTAGCCTTAGATCCGTTGCTGCGGATTATCGGCCGCGAATGCCGCGGCATTCAGGTCGGGGCGGATCGCCTCGTTTGTAAGGCATACGCCGACGACCTTGGTGTTTTCCTTGGCCATTCCGATGACGTTGACACTTTATATGGCGCACTGCAACGCTTTGAAAAAGCCACGGGTGCCATTGTCAACCCTGCTAAGACTGTTTGTTTGCCTCTTACACCCCGCGCAAGGTCCTTACAGCGGAACTGGTTCTGCGTCCGCGAACAGCAAAAAGTCCTGGGCGTGCTTTTTTCTTCTCACCCACAACGGATGGAGGCGCTTAATTGGCGGTCCACGCTGCACAAGGTGCGTGCCGTTGCCAAGATCTATGCGGCTCGCACGTTGGCGCTTCGTGATAAGGTGGCCTTGATCAATACTACCATTCTGGCCAGGGCGTGGTATCTCGCACAGGTCCTTCCATTGCCTCGGCAATTGGAACGTGCCCTCAAGCAGGCGGTGTATTGGTTTTTATGGCGAGGTGACATTTTTAAAGTCTCGTATGCCACTTGTTCTCTCAGCCCGACAGATGGTGGTTTGGGTCTAGTAGATCTACGCGCGAAGTGCTCTGCTCTGTTTTGGAAACGGACCACTGTTGTTATGGAAAAGGCCCCGAACGGTACCACTGCGGCGGTCTTCAATCTGTATCGTCCTCCATCTGCGGCGGCGCCGGTGAATGTCTCGCACATTCCCTTTTTTCTTAATTATGTGCGTCGCTACTATATGGAAAACAGCTACTTGGAGCTCTGTGACGTTCCCAGCCTTCGAGTCAGCGACGTCGCTTCTGCTTTCCGTGGGTCTACTGTGCGTTGTAAGTGGGAGTATCGGCTACCGTGGTATAACTGGGTCACGGTATGGAAAAATCTTGCCAGCAATGTTCTTCCTCCCTCTGTACACGCAGTGTGGTACAAGGTTGTGCATCGTACCTTCCCTACGAATGCGAAGCTCCACTCCATTAATCTCATCTCGTCTGGAGCTTGTGACCTGTGTGCTGTGGAGGATACGCTTGAACACCGTTTCGTGTGTGGCCATTTTTGCAGTGTTTGGCATACCGCCCGAGATATGGTTCGCCTTATCAATCGGGTGGATACGCGCTCTGTTTTGCCGACAGACGTCTTAATCCCTCAGTGCGCCGCCTACCCGAATACTAAGAAGAATGCCACGGTGTGGCTCCTGGGTCATACCGTTTTTGCAATGTTTTCCCTGAAATTGACAACCGAATTTGACTTTCTTACATACTTATGGACTCAGCATGAACAAACTGCAGCCATGCCTGGCTATCGTGCAAATTTCGCGAATTTTTTGCAGGTTGCCCTTGCTCATGCTTTTACTCGGATGTCGATGGCTACTTAACATGGTTTGATGATTTGGTATACTCTTCTACTTTGACCGCTCGTGTTGTGTTTTCCAGGAACGTACAATTATTGAAATTTGTGTAATCAGAGGTACTCTACTTTTTATTCTTTGTGTTCCTTTTCATTTCCGGTATGGTTTACCTTCTCCTTGATTTTGATTATTTTTATGCTGTGGACATCGGCAATTTCTTTTTGCAGAACTTTCTCATGTAGGTCTCCCAAGTGGCGGCAGTACTATCTTTTAGTCTTTTCCTGTATTCCCGCGCAGTGCCTTTAATTTCCTTCTTTTAGTTTCACTTCTCCACTTGTTGGACTTTACTCCTCTGCTTTACTGGTGTGGAACTTTCCCAGTAATAGTACACCTGAGGAAGTGGCTTCTTTTTCTAGTTTTGTGTTTTATATTTTTCTATACTGGACTCTTGTTTTTCTGGTGGATTACTTGTCTCCATTTAGAAGATTTTTTGGATTATGGTTTTTTCTTTGCACCTGTCGCTTTTTCCCGACGGACGTCGACATTCCCGACGATGCTAACGGGGGATACGTTTTCTTTTTCGTCTGTTCGTCGTGGGACATGGAGTCGACAGTACCATTATAGCTCATGAAGCTCGCCAATGGAAGGCGTTTTGTGGAGAGCGACAAGGCCGGGCTATAAGGGGAGATGGGAGGCCCGATAAAAACAAAAAAAAAAAAAAACGTGCTGTTGGCTCCCTTTCATTTACCTTTTTTTTTTTATACCGCCCTCTTTAAAAAAAAAACAAAAAAAAAAAAAAAAAAAAAACGTGCTGTTGGCTCCCTTTCATTTACTTTTTTTTTTTTTTTTTATACCGCCTTCTTTCCATACCACCGTTCAAAAAAAAAAAAAAAAAAAAAAAAAAAACGTGCTGTTGGCTCCCTTTCATTTACTTTTTTTTTTATACCGCCCTCTTTCCATACCACCGTTAAAAAAAAAAAAAAAAAAAACGTGCTGTTGGCTCCCTTTCATTTACTTTTTTTTTTATACCGCCCTCTTTCCATACCACCGTTCTGTTGTGACAAAGATAAAACAAAAAAAAAAAACGTGCTGTTGGCTCCCTTTCATTTACCTTTTTTTTTTTTATACCGCCCTCTTTCCATACCACCGTTCTGTTGGGACAAAGATTCTTGCTTAAGCATTTTAATCTACTGTAATGACCATAAGGTGCGAAATTGCAGTAAATATCTCAGTTTGAGGGAGAATGTGCTAACCAAGTTCGCCAGGAAGTCTTTGAAAACGACAAAACAGTACGAATCGGCAGATGTGTTCTGAAATACGTCAGCGCCTGTTGTTGTGTAGCGGTGTACAATTCCTACTTCGATATGTAATTATAAATATATTCCTTAGTCGTCTCGTCTCGTCTCGTCATCTCCTGCAGACGTTTCTTGTGCTTGCGCTGTTATATGGGCCACGACCCGAGCGGCAGCGAGCGGCAGCCGAGCAAAGTCGGGACAAGTCGGGACGGGGACAGGGACAGGAATGGTGCGAATGCACTGCAAATTACGCAAACACCTCGTCTGAGGCGAGGCGAGGAAGCTCACATCGCCAGCAGTGGCGCCCTCCAACAACACTCTGCCACACCCCGCACAGGCCATACGCCGGTCGGCCGCGCGCCAACCCTCCTGCGCTGGACACCAGGGACAAGATGCGTCTTCCGCGAGTGTCGAAGGCTGCACGCGCCAAGCGGATGACAGGAGGTGCAACGAGAAGCTGCGCGTCTCACACACACGGCGGCGCGCCCGCTAATTCGGCAGTCGCTCTGCTGGCACGTCGGATTGCAGAAGGAAGTGCTTACAATTACAACTCTGTTCGTGTTTTATGTTGTAAAGGTGTTAGCTTGTAACGATGTAATGTTAATAAATAAATTTATAAATCTCACAAAAAAAAAAAAAATACACGAAGCGCGTCCTTCCGGCTCATAAGTTTTGGAACTCAGGATTGCGTTCGCGCTAACGTGACGAATTGTCAATAAAAAAAAAATGCGGCTGCTTTCGACCGAAAAGTATGATTTTGTGTGTGTTGGGATAAGAACCGAATGCGAATTCTGCCATGCGCCTACATTATATGGGCGCCAACGGCCATACCATGTTGAGTACACCGGTTCTCGTCCGATCACCGAAGTTAAGCAACATCGGGCGTGGTTAGTACTTGGATGGGTGACCACCTGGGAACACCACGTGCTGTTGGCTCCCTTTCATTTACCTTTTTTTTTTTATACCGCCCTCTTTCCATACCACCGTTCTGTTGGGACAAAGATTCTTGCTTAAGCATTTTAATCTACTGTAATGACCATAAGGTGCGAAATTGCAGTAAATATCTCAGTTTGAGGGAGAATGTGCTAACCAAGTTCGCCAGGAAGTCTTTGAAAACGACAAAACAGTACGAATCGGCAGATGTGTTCTGAAATACGTCAGCGCCTGTTGTTGTGTAGCGGTGTACAATTCCTACTTCGATATGTAATTATAAATATATTCCTTAGTCGTCTCGTCTCGTCTCGTCATCTCCTGCAGACGTTTCTTGTGCTTGCGCTGTTATATGGGCCACGACCCGAGCGGCAGCGAGCGGCAGCCGAGCAAAGTCGGGACAAGTCGGGACGGGGACAGGGACAGGAACGGTGCGAATGCACTGCAAATTACGCAAACACCTCGTCTGAGGCGAGGCGAGGAAGCTCACATCGCCAGCAGTGGCGCCCTCCAACAACACTCTGCCACACCCCGCACAGGCCATACGCCGGTCGGCCGCGCGCCAACCCTCCTGCGCTGGACACCAGGGACAAGATGCGTCTTCCGCGAGTGTCGAAGGCTGCACGCGCCAAGCGGATGACAGGAGGTGCAACGAGAAGCTGCGCGTCTCACACACACGGCGGCGCGCCCGCTAATTCGGCAGTCGCTCTGCTGGCACGTCGGATTGCAGAAGGAAGTGCTTACAATTACAACTCTGTTCGTGTTTTATGTTGTAAAGGTGTTAGCTTGTAACGATGTAATGTTAATAAATAAATTTATAAATCTCACAAAAAAAAAAAAAATACACGAAGCGCGTCCTTCCGGCTCATAAGTTTTGGAACTCAGGATTGCGTTCGCGCTAACGTGACGAATTGTCAATAAAAAAAAAATGCGGCTGCTTTCGACCGAAAAGTATGATTTTGTGTGTGTTGGGATAAGAACCGAATGCGAATTCTGCCATGCGCCTACATTATATGGGCGCCAACGGCCATACCATGTTGAGTACACCGGTTCTCGTCCGATCACCGAAGTTAAGCAACATCGGGCGTGGTTAGTACTTGGATGGGTGACCACCTGGGAACACCACGTGCTGTTGGCTCCCTTTCATTTACCTTTTTTTTTTTATACCGCCCTCTTTCCATACCACCGTTCTGTTGGGACAAAGATTCTTGCTTAAGCATTTTAATCTACTGTAATGACCATAAGGTGCGAAATTGCAGTAAATATCTCAGTTTGAGGGAGAATGTGCTAACCAAGTTCGCCAGGAAGTCTTTGAAAACGACAAAACAGTACGAATCGGCAGATGTGTTCTGAAATACGTCAGCGCCTGTTGTTGTGTAGCGGTGTACAATTCCTACTTCGATATGTAATTATAAATATATTCCTTAGTCGTCTCGTCTCGTCTCGTCATCTCCTGCAGACGTTTCTTGTGCTTGCGCTGTTATATGGGCCACGACCCGAGCGGCAGCGAGCGGCAGCCGAGCAAAGTCGGGACAAGTCGGGACGGGGACAGGGACAGGAATGGTGCGAATGCACTGCAAATTACGCAAACACCTCGTCTGAGGCGAGGCGAGGAAGCTCACATCGCCAGCAGTGGCGCCCTCCAACAACACTCTGCCACACCCCGCACAGGCCATACGCCGGTCGGCCGCGCGCCAACCCTCCTGCGCTGGACACCAGGGACAAGATGCGTCTTCCGCGAGTGTCGAAGGCTGCACGCGCCAAGCGGATGACAGGAGGTGCAACGAGAAGCTGCGCGTCTCACACACACGGCGGCGCGCCCGCTAATTCGGCAGTCGCTCTGCTGGCACGTCGGATTGCAGAAGGAAGTGCTTACAATTACAACTCTGTTCGTGTTTTATGTTGTAAAGGTGTTAGCTTGTAACGATGTAATGTTAATAAATAAATTTATAAATCTCACAAAAAAAAAAAAATACACGAAGCGCGTCCTTCCGGCTCATAAGTTTTGGAACTCAGGATTGCGTTCGCGCTAACGTGACGAATTGTCAATAAAAAAAAAATGCGGCTGCTTTCGACCGAAAAGTATGATTTTGTGTGTGTTGGGATAAGAACCGAATGCGAATTCTGCCATGCGCCTACATTATATGGGCGCCAACGGCCATACCATGTTGAGTACACCGGTTCTCGTCCGATCACCGAAGTTAAGCAACATCGGGCGTGGTTAGTACTTGGATGGGTGACCACCTGGGAACACCACGTGCTGTTGGCTCCCTTTCATTTACCTTTTTTTTTTTATACCGCCCTCTTTCCATACCACCGTTCTGTTGGGACAAAGATTCTTGCTTAAGCATTTTAATCTACTGTAATGACCATAAGGTGCGAAATTGCAGTAAATATCTCAGTTTGAGGGAGAATGTGCTAACCAAGTTCGCCAGGAAGTCTTTGAAAACGACAAAACAGTACGAATCGGCAGATGTGTTCTGAAATACGTCAGCGCCTGTTGTTGTGTAGCGGTGTACAATTCCTACTTCGATATGTAATTATAAATATATTCCTTAGTCGTCTCGTCTCGTCTCGTCATCTCCTGCAGACGTTTCTTGTGCTTGCGCTGTTATATGGGCCACGACCCGAGCGGCAGCGAGCGGCAGCCGAGCAAAGTCGGGACAAGTCGGGACGGGGACAGGGACAGGAATGGTGCGAATGCACTGCAAATTACGCAAACACCTCGTCTGAGGCGAGGCGAGGAAGCTCACATCGCCAGCAGTGGCGCCCTCCAACAACACTCTGCCACACCCCGCACAGGCCATACGCCGGTCGGCCGCGCGCCAGCCAACACCTCGGTGCCTGGCGTGCTGTGTTTACCTCGTGCGACTGGGCCGGCGGCACCTCGCGTGTCGTCTGCTCCCTCTTCCTTGTTGCTTTCTTTCTTTCTATTGAACTGTAAGTAATGGATATCGTTTACGATGAAAGTGAAGAGCGACAGAATAATATTCAGTGCGAGTTTGATCGTTCCGTAGAGAAACCTTCGGCTTTCGAGATCCATCGTTGGTTGCTTGAGGACTTGATGTTGTCTACTACTGATGTGCTCGGTATTCAGTTCGATACGTTTTTAAATTCTGTGTTCTTGAAACTGAAATCTCCCGATCTGTGTGATGCTGTTGTCTCTGTTAATGACGGTGTTCGTAGATTTCGACACCTTAACGGAAATATTAGTAATGTCACTGTGTCTCATGCTGGTTTTGGTCTTCGACAAATCCGCATATTTAACCTCCCGTTTGAAATTCGCAACGACACTATTTCTCGTCACTTGCGGCCTTATGGCACTGTTCTATCTGTAGTGAAAGAGAAATGGTCGTCTGCGTACATATTTCAAGTCGAGAACGGTGTGCGCAGTGTTAAGATGGTGGTCAGGCAGCATATTCCGTCTTTTATTTTGGTAAACGGCCACCGTGCGTTTGTCACGTACAGTGGCCAGCCACAGACTTGCTCATTTTGTAACGGTGTCGGACATTATCGGCAGGATTGTCCGAAGCGCAAACGGCCTGTTCAGCTACCACTTGAGGCCAATTTGCAAGGAGCTAGTTTTGCTTCCGTCGCCGCTACGGTCTTGGGTTCCGCCCCCCCCGCGCCCGCGCGGCGTGCGGCAGATGTTAATCTTGCTGCCGCCGCGGAAGCGATGGATGTGTCTGCTGATGCTACTGTCTCTGATCTTGCGACTACCGGCCAGGAACCTTTGTCCGCGGCTTCGGAAAACGTGCCTGCTGCTCTTCAACCGGTTGTGGGTGCTGTTGTGTCGGAGGCTGTCTCTGACTCCGTGCCGCAATCGGTAACCGATGTTGTTCCGTGCCCTATTTCGGACCCTGTTGCACCTATTGTGTCGCAGTTGGCACCCTCTCCTTCTGTGCCTGCACCCGTCGTTGTACCCTCTGATGTTTCTGAGCCTAATTTTGTTGCGGAATCACGCCATGTTTTTGTGGAACCGAAACCGCAACGGGATGAAGCTCGTTCTCGGAGTTCCAGTAGGCAACGCTTCCGCAGTGTCAGTAGCTCCCCTTCTTACGACGGGGGTTACACGCGGCGTGACCGTAGTCCGTCCCCGGTAGGGCGCTCCCCCGCCTCTTCTTGGGCGTCGCAACGCCGTGCCGCGCGGCGCGACCTCGACGTGGAGCTCCGGCCGCCTCAGGCTTCCGGCTCCGGGCGTCAGCCGCCGCGCAAACAGCAACAACAACAGTCGCCGCGGGCCTCCTCTCGCCACGCGCAGTCAGCTGATCTGAGCGATGCGGCGCAGCAACGTGACGTTGCTGTTCGCCATCTGCGGACTGTGTTAAGTCAACCAGCCTCTGCAGACGTGCCTGTTTTAGCGCCCGACACTGTCTCGGCTGTGACTGCGGCACCTATGTCGACGAAACGGAAGGCTGAGGATGTCCACCGACGTCGCGCTGGTCCTTCTATCCACGACCGCGTGTCGGTGCCTCCCTCCGACGTGCAGATGCCCGTCAGGGATCCTGTGTCGGTCGCTTCTGCCGTGCCAGCTACTGCCACCCTGCCACCCCTCTCCCCCTTCGAGCCTTCGGAGTGGGCGGAGGTTGTTGTGGAGGGTGCGGAGATATAGTGTGTGTCCTGTGTGCCCCCTCCTCTGTCGTGAACCTGCACATTCCGTGTTTTCTGTGTGTTTTTACTTTTGTGTGTCTTTTAACTGTGTGAGTCTATGACTTACGATTTTAGCCAGTGGAATGTTGTCACTATTAATCTTAACAAGTTGTGCCACCCGTGCAAGTTACTGGCTTTTCAGGCCTTTTTACGTGATCACCACTGCCATGTTGTCTTTTTACAAGAGGTGACGCGCGATGCACTTGTCTTTTTACACGATTTTAGTGACTTTATTGTTGTTGACAATGTTTTACCGGATTCCAATGCAGGAACTGCCATTTTAGTCCGTTCTGATCTTGCTATTTCCGACGTTGCTATTTTACCAAATGGTCGTGCTGTTAGTTGCACTATACTGGGCGTTGTCTTTGTTAACGTTTATGCCCCGTCTGGGAACGATAAGCCGGCGAGGGCTGTTTTTTATGGGCAGGAATTGTGTGCACTGCTACACCGGAATGTGGATGCTTTAGTTGTCGGCGGCGATTTTAATTGCGTTTTAGATGTTGTCGATCAGGTGCCTCGTCCTAACATTTGTCGCGAGCTCGGCGACTTGATTCGCAGTTTTCGGCTCGTTGATACGTGGCGTGTTTTAAACCCTGATGTTACCCACTATACTCATTTTTATCCCACGGGGCACAGCCGCCTGGACAGAATTTACATTTCTGCCTCGCTTTCTGCCCGTATTTGCCGCACGGAAATGTTTCCCGTGCTGTTTTCTGATCATTCCGGTTACCTTTGTCAGCTTTTATTGCCTCGTTTTTGTGTTCCCAGACGACAGAATCTGTGGAAATTTAATTGTGCTTTATTGACCGACGACCATTTTGTCCGGTGTTTTACCAATCTGTGGCATAAATTACTCGGGACTCGGCGAGGTGACTGTAGTGTGCTGGAGTGGTGGGTCGGGGAGGCCAAGCCAGTGATAAGGCAGTTTTTAATTGATTTTAGCCGCGAGGCGGCTCGTTGGCGTCGCGCTACGGCCCGCTTCCATCAGGCGTGTTTACAAGACCTCGCGCTGCGCGTGACGTCACAGCCTGCCTTGCTGCCCGCTTTTAAGCAATTTCAGCTTAAGCTTCTCGCTGATTTGCGTGCTGTCAGTAATGGTGTCGTCGTGCGCAGCCAGCCTGCGGGGGTTGTGGATGGCGAACCTTTGTCGCTTTACCATCTGACCAGGGAACGACGGAGGCGTGCCCGTCTGCACATCAGTACCTGGAAAAAGTGCGACGGTGGACGGACTACTGTCCAGTCCGACATCGAGCGGGATATTTTTAATCATTTTAGCTCCCTTTTCCGTGCGCTGGATGTTGACTGTGATGCGTTGCGGGATTTTTTACAAGTTATACCTCATGTTTTAACTCGTGCGGATAGGACGCATTTAAATGCTGCTTATGTACCTGACGACCTGTACGACGCTATCCGACGAAGCCCTAAGTGTAAATCGCCTGGTCCCGACGGCATTCCTTCTGAATTTTATTTGAAGTTTTATGATCTTTTTCGTGATGTTTTTGTGGCTCTTTTAAATGAAATACGGGATGGTGCTGTTATCCCTGCTGCGTTTGAGGAGGGGGTAGTGACCTTAGTACCTAAATCGAATGCGACGCCCTGTATTGACGCTGTTCGGCCGATCACCTTACTTAACGCCGATTTTAAGATTGTGACGCGCTGTGTGGTTCAACGTCTTAAAGTTGTTTTACCGTCGGTTCTCAGTGACAGTCAATCATGTGCGGTGCCGGGTCGAAACATTTTTGACGCCGTTCTCGCATATCGCGACTGTATCGGCTTTGTTAAAAGTGCGCGCCTGCCGACTGCTGCCATCTTATTGATTGACTTCAAAAATGCTTTCGACCGCATTAGCCATGTATACCTCCGCCAGGTTCTTGTGCGGATGGGATTCGGCCTTAAGTTTACGACTGTGGTAAAGCATCTTTTACAGAATGCGACGTCACGAGTTAGTGTCAACGGCCGCTTGACGCCGGCTTTCCGTGTTGAGCGCTCGGTGCGGCAGGGGTGTCCCCTTTCGATGGCCCTTTTTTCTGTAGCCTTAGATCCGTTGCTGCGGATTATCGGCCGCGAATGCCGCGGCATTCAGGTCGGGGCGGACCGCCTCGTTTGTAAGGCATACGCCGACGACCTTGGTGTTTTCCTTGGCCATTCCGATGACGTTGACACTTTATATGGCGCACTGCAACGCTTTGAAAAAGCCACGGGTGCCATAGTCAACCCTGCTAAGACTGTTTGTTTGCCTCTTACACCCCGCGCAAGGTCCTTACAGAGGAACTGGTTCTGCGTCCGCGAACAACAAAAAGTCCTGGGCGTGCTGTTTTCTTCTCACCCACAACGGATGGAGGCGCTTAATTGGCGGTCCACGCTGCACAAGGTGCGTGCCGTTGCCAAGATCTATGCGGCTCGCACGTTGGCGCTTCGTGATAAGGTGGCCTTGATCAATACTACCATTCTGGCCAGGGCGTGGTATCTCGCACAGGTCCTTCCATTGCCTCGGCAATTGGAACGTGCCCTCAAGCAGGCGGTGTATTGGTTTTTATGGCGAGGTGACATTTTTAAAGTCTCGTATGCCACTTGTTCTCTCAGCCCGACAGATGGTGGTTTGGGTCTAGTAGATCTACGCGCGAAGTGCTCTGCTCTGTTTTGGAAACGGACCACTGTTGTTATGGAAAAGGCCCCGAACGGTACCACTGCGGCGGTCTTCAATCTGTATCGTCCTCCATCTGCGGCGGCGCCGGTGAATGTCTCGCACATTCCCTTTTTTCTTAATTATGTGCGTCGCTACTATATGGAAAACAGCTACTTGGAGCTCTGTGACGTTCCCAGCCTTCGAGTCAGCGACGTCGCTTCTGCTTTCCGTGGGTCTACTGTGCGTTGTAAGTGGGAGTATCGGCTACCGTGGTATAACTGGGTCACGGTATGGAAAAATCTTGCCAGCAATGTTCTTCCTCCCTCTGTACACGCAGTGTGGTACAAGGTTGTCCATCGTACCTTCCCTACGAATGCGAAGCTCCACTCCATTAATCTCATCTCGTCTGGAGCTTGTGACCTGTGTGCTGTGGAGGATACGCTTGAACACCGTTTCGTGTGTGGCCATTTTTGCAGTGTTTGGCATACCGCCCGAGATATGGTTCGCCTTATCAATCGGGTGGATACGCGCTCTGTTTTGCCGACAGACGTCTTAATCCCTCAGTGCGCCGCCTACCCGAATACTAAGAAGAATGCCACGGTGTGGCTCCTGGGTCATGCCGTTTTTGCAATGTTTTCCCTGAAATTGACAACCGAATTTGACTTTCTTACATACTTATGGACTCAGCATGAACAAACTGCAGCCATGCCTGGCTATCGTGCTAATTTCGCGAATTTTTTGCAGGTTGCCCTTGCTCATGCTTTTACTCGGATGTCGATGGCTACTTAACATGGTTTGATGATTTGGTATACTCTTCTACTTTGACCGCTCGTGTTGTGTTTTCCAGGAACGTACAATTATTGACATTTGTGTAATCAGAGGTACTCTACTTTTTATTCTTTGTGTTCCTTTTCATTTCCGGTATGGTTTACCTTCTCCTTGATTTTGATTATTTTTATGCTGTGGACATCGGCAATTTCTTTTTGCAGAACTTTCTCATGTAGGTCTCCCAAGTGGCGGCAGTACTATCTTTTAGTCTTTTCCTGTATTACCGCGCAGTGCCTTTAATTTCCTTCTCTTAGTTTCACTTCTCCACTTGTTGGACTTTACTCCTATGCTTTACTGGTGTGGAACTTTCCCAGTAATAGTACACCTGAGGAAGTGGCTTCTTTTTCTAGTTTTGTGTTTTATATTTTTCTCTACTGGACTCTTGTTTTTCTGGTGGATTACTTGTCTCCATTTAGAAGATTTTTTGGATTATGGTTTTTTCTTTGCACCTGTCGCTTTTTCCCGACGGACGTCGACATTCTCAAGGATGCTAACGGGGGATCCGTTTTCTTTTTCGTCTGTTCGTCGTGGGACATGGAGTCGACAGTACCATTATAGCACATGAAAAAAAAAAAAAAAAAAAAAAAAAAAAAAAAAAAAAAAAAAAAAAAAAAATAAAACAAAAAAAAAAAAAAAAAAAAAAAAAAAAACGTGCTGTTGGCTACCTTTCATTTACTTTTCTTTTTTATACCGCCTTCTTTCCATACCACCGTTCTGTTGTGTTTAAGATTCTTGCTTAAGCATTTTAATCTACTGTAAAAAAATAAAAAAAAAAAAAAACAAAAAAAAAGAAAAAAAAAAAAAAAAGAAAAAAAAAAAAAAAAACAAAAAAAAAAGAAAAAAAAAAAAAAAAAAAAAAAAACGTGCTGTTGGCTCCCTTTCATTTACCTTTTTTTTTTTTATACCGCCCTCTTTCCATACCACCGTTCTGTTGGGACAAAGATTCTTGCTTAAGCATTTTAATCTACTGTAATGACCATAAGGTGCGAAATTGCAGTAAATATCTCAGTTTGAGGGAGAATGTGCTAACCAAGTTCGCCAGGAAGTCTTTGAAAACGACAAAACAGTACGAATCGGCAGATGTGTTCTGAAATACGTCAGCGCCTGTTGTTGTGTAGCGGTGTACAATTCCTACTTCGATATGTAATTATAAATATATTCCTTAGTCGTCTCGTCTCGTCTCGTCATCTCCTGCAGACGTTTCTTGTGCTTGCGCTGTTATATGGGCCACGACCCGAGCGGCAGCGAGCGGCAGCCGAGCAAAGTCGGGACAAGTCGGGACGGGGACAGGGACAGGAATGGTGCGAATGCACTGCAAATTACGCAAACACCTCGTCTGAGGCGAGGCGAGGAAGCTCACATCGCCAGCAGTGGCGCCCTCCAACAACACTCTGCCACACCCCGCACAGGCCATACGCCGGTCGGCCGCGCGCCAACCCTCCTGCGCTGGACACCAGGGACAAGATGCGTCTTCCGCGAGTGTCGAAGGCTGCACGCGCCAAGCGGATGACAGGAGGTGCAACGAGAAGCTGCGCGTCTCACACACACGGCGGCGCGCCCGCTAATTCGGCAGTCGCTCTGCTGGCACGTCGGATTGCAGAAGGAAGTGCTTACAATTACAACTCTGTTCGTGTTTTATGTTGTAAAGGTGTTAGCTTGTAACGATGTAATGTTAATAAATAAATTTATAAATCTCACAAAAAAAAAAAAATACACGAAGCGCGTCCTTCCGGCTCATAAGTTTTGGAACTCAGGATTGCGTTCGCGCTAACGTGACGAATTGTCAATAAAAAAAAAATGCGGCTGCTTTCGACCGAAAAGTATGATTTTGTGTGTGTTGGGATAAGAACCGAATGCGAATTCTGCCATGCGCCTACATTATATGGGCGCCAACGGCCATACCATGTTGAGTACACCGGTTCTCGTCCGATCACCGAAGTTAAGCAACATCGGGCGTGGTTAGTACTTGGATGGGTGACCACCTGGGAACACCACGTGCTGTTGGCTCCCTTTCATTTACCTTTTTTTTTTTATACCGCCCTCTTTCCATACCACCGTTCTGTTGGGACAAAGATTCTTGCTTAAGCATTTTAATCTACTGTAATGACCATAAGGTGCGAAATTGCAGTAAATATCTCAGTTTGAGGGAGAATGTGCTAACCAAGTTCGCCAGGAAGTCTTTGAAAACGACAAAACAGTACGAATCGGCAGATGTGTTCTGAAATACGTCAGCGCCTGTTGTTGTGTAGCGGTGTACAATTCCTACTTCGATATGTAATTATAAATATATTCCTTAGTCGTCTCGTCTCGTCTCGTCATCTCCTGCAGACGTTTCTTGTGCTTGCGCTGTTATATGGGCCACGACCCGAGCGGCAGCGAGCCGCAGCCGAGCAAAGTCGGGACAAGTCGGGACGGGGACAGGGACAGGAATGGTGCGAATGCACTGCAAATTACGCAAACACCTCGTCTGAGGCGAGGCGAGGAAGCTCACATCGCCAGCAGTGGCGCCCTCCAACAACACTCTGCCACACCCCGCACAGGCCATACGCCGGTCGGCCGCGCGCCAACCCTCCTGCGCTGGACACCAGGGACAAGATGCGTCTTCCGCGAGTGTCGAAGGCTGCACGCGCCAAGCGGATGACAGGAGGTGCAACGAGAAGCTGCGCGTCTCACACACACGGCGGCGCGCCCGCTAATTCGGCAGTCGCTCTGCTGGCACGTCGGATTGCAGAAGGAAGTGCTTACAATTACAACTCTGTTCGTGTTTTATGTTGTAAAGGTGTTAGCTTGTAACGATGTAATGTTAATAAATAAATTTATAAATCTCACAAAAAAAAAAAAATACACGAAGCGCGTCCTTCCGGCTCATAAGTTTTGGAACTCAGGATTGCGTTCGCGCTAACGTGACGAATTGTCAATAAAAAAAAAATGCGGCTGCTTTCGACCGAAAAGTATGATTTTGTGTGTGTTGGGATAAGAACCGAATGCGAATTCTGCCATGCGCCTACATTATATGGGCGCCAACGGCCATACCATGTTGAGTACACCGGTTCTCGTCCGATCACCGAAGTTAAGCAACATCGGGCGTGGTTAGTACTTGGATGGGTGACCACCTGGGAACACCACGTGCTGTTGGCTCCCTTTCATTTACCTTTTTTTTTTTATACCGCCCTCTTTCCATACCACCGTTCTGTTGGGACAAAGATTCTTGCTTAAGCATTTTAATCTACTGTAATGACCATAAGGTGCGAAATTGCAGTAAATATCTCAGTTTGAGGGAGAATGTGCTAACCAAGTTCGCCAGGAAGTCTTTGAAAACGACAAAACAGTACGAATCGGCAGATGTGTTCTGAAATACGTCAGCGCCTGTTGTTGTGTAGCGGTGTACAATTCCTACTTCGATATGTAATTATAAATATATTCCTTAGTCGTCTCGTCTCGTCTCGTCATCTCCTGCAGACGTTTCTTGTGCTTGCGCTGTTATATGGGCCACGACCCGAGCGGCAGCGAGCCGCAGCCGAGCAAAGTCGGGACAAGTCGGGACGGGGACAGGGACAGGAATGGTGCGAATGCACTGCAAATTACGCAAACACCTCGTCTGAGGCGAGGCGAGGAAGCTCACATCGCCAGCAGTGGCGCCCTCCAACAACACTCTGCCACACCCCGCACAGGCCATACGCCGGTCGGCCGCGCGCCAACCCTCCTGCGCTGGACACCAGGGACAAGATGCGTCTTCCGCGAGTGTCGAAGGCTGCACGCGCCAAGCGGATGACAGGAGGTGCAACGAGAAGCTGCGCGTCTCACACACACGGCGGCGCGCCCGCTAATTCGGCAGTCGCTCTGCTGGCACGTCGGATTGCAGAAGGAAGTGCTTACAATTACAACTCTGTTCGTGTTTTATGTTGTAAAGGTGTTAGCTTGTAACGATGTAATGTTAATAAATAAATTTATAAATCTCACAAAAAAAAAAAAAATACACGAAGCGCGTCCTTCCGGCTCATAAGTTTTGGAACTCAGGATTGCGTTCGCGCTAACGTGACGAATTGTCAATAAAAAAAAAATGCGGCTGCTTTCGACCGAAAAGTATGATTTTGTGTGTGTTGGGATAAGAACCGAATGCGAATTCTGCCATGCGCCTACATTATATGGGCGCCAACGGCCATACCATGTTGAGTACACCGGTTCTCGTCCGATCACCGATGTTAAGCAACATCGGGCGTGGTTAGTACTTGGATGGGTGACCACCTGGGAACACCACGTGCTGTTGGCTCCCTTTCATTTACCTTTTTTTTTTTATACCGCCCTCTTTCCATACCACCGTTCTGTTGGGACAAAGATTCTTGCTTAAGCATTTTAATCTACTGTAATGACCATAAGGTGCGAAATTGCAGTAAATATCTCAGTTTGAGGGAGAATGTGCTAACCAAGTTCGCCAGGAAGTCTTTGAAAACGACAAAACAGTACGAATCGGCAGATGTGTTCTGAAATACGTCAGCGCCTGTTGTTGTGTAGCGGTGTACAATTCCTACTTCGATATGTAATTATAAATATATTCCTTAGTCGTCTCGTCTCGTCTCGTCATCTCCTGCAGACGTTTCTTGTGCTTGCGCTGTTATATGGGCCACGACCCGAGCGGCAGCGAGCGGCAGCCGAGCAAAGTCGGGACAAGTCGGGACGGGGACAGGGACAGGAATGGTGCGAATGCACTGCAAATTACGCAAACACCTCGTCTGAGGCGAGGCGAGGAAGCTCACATCGCCAGCAGTGGCGCCCTCCAACAACACTCTGCCACACCCCGCACAGGCCATACGCCGGTCGGCCGCGCGCCAACCCTCCTGCGCTGGACACCAGGGACAAGATGCGTCTTCCGCGAGTGTCGAAGGCTGCACGCGCCAAGCGGATGACAGGAGGTGCAACGAGAAGCTGCGCGTCTCACACACACGGCGGCGCGCCCGCTAATTCGGCAGTCGCTCTGCTGGCACGTCGGATTGCAGAAGGAAGTGCTTACAATTACAACTCTGTTCGTGTTTTATGTTGTAAAGGTGTTAGCTTGTAACGATGTAATGTTAATAAATAAATTTATAAATCTCACAAAAAAAAAAAAAATACACGAAGCGCGTCCTTCCGGCTCATAAGTTTTGGAACTCAGGATTGCGTTCGCGCTAACGTGACGAATTGTCAATAAAAAAAAAATGCGGCTGCTTTCGACCGAAAAGTATGATTTTGTGTGTGTTGGGATAAGAACCGAATGCGAATTCTGCCATGCGCCTACATTATATGGGCGCCAACGGCCATACCATGTTGAGTACACCGGTTCTCGTCCGATCACCGAAGTTAAGCAACATCGGGCGTGGTTAGTACTTGGATGGGTGACCACCTGGGAACACCACGTGCTGTTGGCTCCCTTTCATTTACCTTTTTTTTTTTATACCGCCCTCTTTCCATACCACCGTTCTGTTGGGACAAAGATTCTTGCTTAAGCATTTTAATCTACTGTAATGACCATAAGGTGCGAAATTGCAGTAAATATCTCAGTTTGAGGGAGAATGTGCTAACCAAGTTCGCCAGGAAGTCTTTGAAAACGACAAAACAGTACGAATCGGCAGATGTGTTCTGAAATACGTCAGCGCCTGTTGTTGTGTAGCGGTGTACAATTCCTACTTCGATATGTAATTATCAATATATTCCTTAGTCGTCTCGTCTCGTCTCGTCATCTCCTGCAGACGTTTCTTGTGCTTGCGCTGTTATATGGGCCACGACCCGAGCGGCAGCGAGCGGCAGCCGAGCAAAGTCGGGACAAGTCGGGACGGGGACAGGGACAGGAATGGTGCGAATGCACTGCAAATTACGCAAACACCTCGTCTGAGGCGAGGCGAGGAAGCTCACATCGCCAGCAGTGGCGCCCTCCAACAACACTCTGCCACACCCCGCACAGGCCATACGCCGGTCGGCCGCGCGCCAACCCTCCTGCGCTGGACACCAGGGACAAGATGCGTCTTCCGCGAGTGTCGAAGGCTGCACGCGCCAAGCGGATGACAGGAGGTGCAACGAGAAGCTGCGCGTCTCACACACACGGCGGCGCGCCCGCTAATTCGGCAGTCGCTCTGCTGGCACGTCGGATTGCAGAAGGAAGTGCTTACAATTACAACTCTGTTCGTGTTTTATGTTGTAAAGGTGTTAGCTTGTAACGATGTAATGTTAATAAATAAATTTATAAATCTCACAAAAAAAAAAAAAATACACGAAGCGCGTCCTTCCGGCTCATAAGTTTTGGAACTCAGGATTGCGTTCGCGCTAACGTGACGAATTGTCAATAAAAAAAAAATGCGGCTGCTTTCGACCGAAAAGTATGATTTTGTGTGTGTTGGGATAAGAACCGAATGCGAATTCTGCCATGCGCCTACATTATATGGGCGCCAACGGCCATACCATGTTGAGTACACCGGTTCTCGTCCGATCACCGAAGTTAAGCAACATCGGGCGTGGTTAGTACTTGGATGGGTGACCACCTGGGAACACCACGTGCTGTTGGCTCCCTTTCATTTACCTTTTTTTTTTTATACCGCCCTGTTTCCATACCACCGTTCTGTTGGGACAAAGATTCTTGCTTAAGCATTTTAATCTACTGTAATGACCATAAGGTGCGAAATTGCAGTAAATATCTCAGTTTGAGGGAGAATGTGCTAACCAAGTTCGCCAGGAAGTCTTTGAAAACGACAAAACAGTACGAATCGGCAGATGTGTTCTGAAATACGTCAGCGCCTGTTGTTGTGTAGCGGTGTACAATTCCTACTTCGATATGTAATTATCAATATATTCCTTAGTCGTCTCGTCTCGTCTCGTCATCTCCTGCAGACGTTTCTTGTGCTTGCGCTGTTATATGGGCCACGACCCGAGCGGCAGCCGAGCAAAGTCGGGACAAGTCGGGACGGGGACAGGGACAGGAATGGTGCGAATGCACTGCAAATTACGCAAACACCTCGTCTGAGGCGAGGCGAGGAAGCTCACATCGCCAGCAGTGGCGCCCTCCAACAACACTCTGCCACACCCCGCACAGGCCATACGCCGGTCGGCCGCGCGCCAACCCTCCTGCGCTGGACACCAGGGACAAGATGCGTCTTCCGCGAGTGTCGAAGGCTGCACGCGCCAAGCGGATGACAGGAGGTGCAACGAGAAGCTGCGCGTCTCACACACACGGCGGCGCGCCCGCTAATTCGGCAGTCGCTCTGCTGGCACGTCGGATTGCAGAAGGAAGTGCTTACAATTACAACTCTGTTCGTGTTTTATGTTGTAAAGGTGTTAGCTTGTAACGATGTAATGTTAATAAATAAATTTATAAATCTCACAAAAAAAAAAAAATACACGAAGCGCGTCCTTCCGGCTCATAAGTTTTGGAACTCAGGATTGCGTTCGCGCTAACGTGACGAATTGTCAATAAAAAAAAAATGCGGCTGCTTTCGACCGAAAAGTATGATTTTGTGTGTGTTGGGATAAGAACCGAATGCGAATTCTGCCATGCGCCTACATTATATGGGCGCCAACGGCCATACCATGTTGAGTACACCGGTTCTCGTCCGATCACCGAAGTTAAGCAACATCGGGCGTGGTTAGTACTTGGATGGGTGACCACCTGGGAACACCACGTGCTGTTGGCTCCCTTTCATTTACCTTTTTTTTTTATACCGCCCTCTTTCCATACCACCGTTCTGTTGGGACAAAGATTCTTGCTTAAGCATTTTAATCTACTGTAATGACCATAAGGTGCGAAATTGCAGTAAATATCTCAGTTTGAGGGAGAATGTGCTAACCAAGTTCGCCAGGAAGTCTTTGAAAACGACAAAACAGTACGAATCGGCAGATGTGTTCTGAAATACGTCAGCGCCTGTTGTTGTGTAGCGGTGTACAATTCCTACTTCGATATGTAATTATAAATATATTCCTTAGTCGTCTCGTCTCGTCTCGTCATCTCCTGCAGACGTTTCTTGTGCTTGCGCTGTTATATGGGCCACGACCCGAGCGGCAGCGAGCCGCAGCCGAGCAAAGTCGGGACAAGTCGGGACGGGGACAGGGACAGGAATGGTGCGAATGCACTGCAAATTACGCAAACACCTCGTCTGAGGCGAGGCGAGGAAGCTCACATCGCCAGCAGTGGCGCCCTCCAACAACACTCTGCCACACCCCGCACAGGCCATACGCCGGTCGGCCGCGCGCCAACCCTCCTGCGCTGGACACCAGGGACAAGATGCGTCTTCCGCGAGTGTCGAAGGCTGCACGCGCCAAGCGGATGACAGGAGGTGC
This sequence comes from Schistocerca americana, assembly GCF_021461395.2. NCBI lineage: Eukaryota > Metazoa > Arthropoda > Insecta > Orthoptera > Acrididae > Schistocerca > Schistocerca americana. The sequence goes on from NW_025725253.1 coordinate 256,137, forward strand.
AACGAGAAGCTGCGCGTCTCACACACACGGCGGCGCGCCCGCTAATTCGGCAGTCGCTCTGCTGGCACGTCGGATTGCAGAAGGAAGTGCTTACAATTACAACTCTGTTCGTGTTTTATGTTGTAAAGGTGTTAGCTTGTAACGATGTAATGTTAATAAATAAATTTATAAATCTCACAAAAAAAAAAAAAATACACGAAGCGCGTCCTTCCGGCTCATAAGTTTTGGAACTCAGGATTGCGTTCGCGCTAACGTGACGAATTGTCAATAAAAAAAAAATGCGGCTGCTTTCGACCGAAAAGTATGATTTTGTGTGTGTTGGGATAAGAACCGAATGCGAATTCTGCCATGCGCCTACATTATATGGGCGCCAACGGCCATACCATGTTGAGTACACCGGTTCTCGTCCGATCACCGAAGTTAAGCAACATCGGGCGTGGTTAGTACTTGGATGGGTGACCACCTGGGAACACCACGTGCTGTTGGCTCCCTTTCATTTACCTTTTTTTTTTTATACCGCCCTGTTTCCATACCACCGTTCTGTTGGGACAAAGATTCTTGCTTAAGCATTTTAATCTACTGTAATGACCATAAGGTGCGAAATTGCAGTAAATATCTCAGTTTGAGGGAGAATGTGCTAACCAAGTTCGCCAGGAAGTCTTTGAAAACGACAAAACAGTACGAATCGGCAGATGTGTTCTGAAATACGTCAGCGCCTGTTGTTGTGTAGCGGTGTACAATTCCTACTTCGATATGTAATTATCAATATATTCCTTAGTCGTCTCGTCTCGTCTCGTCATCTCCTGCAGACGTTTCTTGTGCTTGCGCTGTTATATGGGCCACGACCCGAGCGGCAGCCGAGCAAAGTCGGGACAAGTCGGGACGGGGACAGGGACAGGAATGGTGCGAATGCACTGCAAATTACGCAAACACCTCGTCTGAGGCGAGGCGAGGAAGCTCACATCGCCAGCAGTGGCGCCCTCCAACAACACTCTGCCACACCCCGCACAGGCCATACGCCGGTCGGCCGCGCGCCAACCCTCCTGCGCTGGACACCAGGGACAAGATGCGTCTTCCGCGAGTGTCGAAGGCTGCACGCGCCAAGCGGATGACAGGAGGTGCAACGAGAAGCTGCGCGTCTCACACACACGGCGGCGCGCCCGCTAATTCGGCAGTCGCTCTGCTGGCACGTCGGATTGCAGAAGGAAGTGCTTACAATTACAACTCTGTTCGTGTTTTATGTTGTAAAGGTGTTAGCTTGTAACGATGTAATGTTAATAAATAAATTTATAAATCTCACAAAAAAAAAAAAAATACACGAAGCGCGTCCTTCCGGCTCATAAGTTTTGGAACTCAGGATTGCGTTCGCGCTAACGTGACGAATTGTCAATAAAAAAAAAATGCGGCTGCTTTCGACCGAAAAGTATGATTTTGTGTGTGTTGGGATAAGAACCGAATGCGAATTCTGCCATGCGCCTACATTATATGGGCGCCAACGGCCATACCATGTTGAGTACACCGGTTCTCGTCCGATCACCGAAGTTAAGCAACATCGGGCGTGGTTAGTACTTGGATGGGTGACCACCTGGGAACACCACGTGCTGTTGGCTCCCTTTCATTTACCTTTTTTTTTTTATACCGCCCTCTTTCCATACCACCGTTCTGTTGGGACAAAGATTCTTGCTTAAGCATTTTAATCTACTGTAATGACCATAAGGTGCGAAATTGCAGTAAATATCTCAGTTTGAGGGAGAATGTGCTAACCAAGTTCGCCAGGAAGTCTTTGAAAACGACAAAACAGTACGAATCGGCAGATGTGTTCTGAAATACGTCAGCGCCTGTTGTTGTGTAGCGGTGTACAATTCCTACTTCGATATGTAATTATAAATATATTCCTTAGTCGTCTCGTCTCGTCTCGTCATCTCCTGCAGACGTTTCTTGTGCTTGCGCTGTTATATGGGCCACGACCCGAGCGGCAGCGAGCCGCAGCCGAGCAAAGTCGGGACAAGTCGGGACGGGGACAGGGACAGGAATGGTGCGAATGCACTGCAAATTACGCAAACACCTCGTCTGAGGCGAGGCGAGGAAGCTCACATCGCCAGCAGTGGCGCCCTCCAACAACACTCTGCCACACCCCGCACAGGCCATACGCCGGTCGGCCGCGCGCCAACCCTCCTGCGCTGGACACCAGGGACAAGATGCGTCTTCCGCGAGTGTCGAAGGCTGCACGCGCCAAGCGGATGACAGGAGGTGCAACGAGAAGCTGCGCGTCTCACACACACGGCGGCGCGCCCGCTAATTCGGCAGTCGCTCTGCTGGCACGTCGGATTGCAGAAGGAAGTGCTTACAATTACAACTCTGTTCGTGTTTTATGTTGTAAAGGTGTTAGCTTGTAACGATGTAATGTTAATAAATAAATTTATAAATCTCACAAAAAAAAAAAAAATACACGAAGCGCGTCCTTCCGGCTCATAAGTTTTGGAACTCAGGATTGCGTTCGCGCTAACGTGACGAATTGTCAATAAAAAAAAAATGCGGCTGCTTTCGACCGAAAAGTATGATTTTGTGTGTGTTGGGATAAGAACCGAATGCGAATTCTGCCATGCGCCTACATTATATGGGCGCCAACGGCCATACCATGTTGAGTACACCGGTTCTCGTCCGATCACCGAAGTTAAGCAACATCGGGCGTGGTTAGTACTTGGATGGGTGACCACCTGGGAACACCACGTGCTGTTGGCTCCCTTTCATTTACCTTTTTTTTTTTATACCGCCCTGTTTCCATACCACCGTTCTGTTGGGACAAAGATTCTTGCTTAAGCATTTTAATCTACTGTAATGACCATAAGGTGCGAAATTGCAGTAAATATCTCAGTTTGAGGGAGAATGTGCTAACCAAGTTCGCCAGGAAGTCTTTGAAAACGACAAAACAGTACGAATCGGCAGATGTGTTCTGAAATACGTCAGCGCCTGTTGTTGTGTAGCGGTGTACAATTCCTACTTCGATATGTAATTATCAATATATTCCTTAGTCGTCTCGTCTCGTCTCGTCATCTCCTGCAGACGTTTCTTGTGCTTGCGCTGTTATATGGGCCACGACCCGAGCGGCAGCCGAGCAAAGTCGGGACAAGTCGGGACGGGGACAGGGACAGGAATGGTGCGAATGCACTGCAAATTACGCAAACACCTCGTCTGAGGCGAGGCGAGGAAGCTCACATCGCCAGCAGTGGCGCCCTCCAACAACACTCTGCCACACCCCGCACAGGCCATACGCCGGTCGGCCGCGCGCCAACCCTCCTGCGCTGGACACCAGGGACAAGATGCGTCTTCCGCGAGTGTCGAAGGCTGCACGCGCCAAGCGGATGACAGGAGGTGCAACGAGAAGCTGCGCGTCTCACACACACGGCGGCGCGCCCGCTAATTCGGCAGTCGCTCTGCTGGCACGTCGGATTGCAGAAGGAAGTGCTTACAATTACAACTCTGTTCGTGTTTTATGTTGTAAAGGTGTTAGCTTGTAACGATGTAATGTTAATAAATAAATTTATAAATCTCACAAAAAAAAAAAAAATACACGAAGCGCGTCCTTCCGGCTCATAAGTTTTGGAACTCAGGATTGCGTTCGCGCTAACGTGACGAATTGTCAATAAAAAAAAAATGCGGCTGCTTTCGACCGAAAAGTATGATTTTGTGTGTGTTGGGATAAGAACCGAATGCGAATTCTGCCATGCGCCTACATTATATGGGCGCCAACGGCCATACCATGTTGAGTACACCGGTTCTCGTCCGATCACCGAAGTTAAGCAACATCGGGCGTGGTTAGTACTTGGATGGGTGACCACCTGGGAACACCACGTGCTGTTGGCTCCCTTTCATTTACCTTTTTTTTTTATACCGCCCTCTTTCCATACCACCGTTCTGTTGGGACAAAGATTCTTGCTTAAGCATTTTAATCTACTGTAATGACCATAAGGTGCGAAATTGCAGTAAATATCTCAGTTTGAGGGAGAATGTGCTAACCAAGTTCGCCAGGAAGTCTTTGAAAACGACAAAACAGTACGAATCGGCAGATGTGTTCTGAAATACGTCAGCGCCTGTTGTTGTGTAGCGGTGTACAATTCCTACTTCGATATGTAATTATAAATATATTCCTTAGTCGTCTCGTCTCGTCTCGTCATCTCCTGCAGACGTTTCTTGTGCTTGCGCTGTTATATGGGCCACGACCCGAGCGGCAGCCGAGCAAAGTCGGGACAAGTCGGGACGGGGACAGGGACAGGAATGGTGCGAATGCACTGCAAATTACGCAAACACCTCGTCTGAGGCGAGGCGAGGAAGCTCACATCGCCAGCAGTGGCGCCCTCCAACAACACTCTGCCACACCCCGCACAGGCCATACGCCGGTCGGCCGCGCGCCAACCCTCCTGCGCTGGACACCAGGGACAAGATGCGTCTTCCGCGAGTGTCGAAGGCTGCACGCGCCAAGCGGATGACAGGAGGTGCAACGAGAAGCTGCGCGTCTCACACACACGGCGGCGCGCCCGCTAATTCGGCAGTCGCTCTGCTGGCACGTCGGATTGCAGAAGGAAGTGCTTACAATTACAACTCTGTTCGTGTTTTATGTTGTAAAGGTGTTAGCTTGTAACGATGTAATGTTAATAAATAAATTTATAAATCTCACAAAAAAAAAAAAAATACACGAAGCGCGTCCTTCCGGCTCATAAGTTTTGGAACTCAGGATTGCGTTCGCGCTAACGTGACGAATTGTCAATAAAAAAAAAATGCGGCTGCTTTCGACCGAAAAGTATGATTTTGTGTGTGTTGGGATAAGAACCGAATGCGAATTCTGCCATGCGCCTACATTATATGGGCGCCAACGGCCATACCATGTTGAGTACACCGGTTCTCGTCCGATCACCGAAGTTAAGCAACATCGGGCGTGGTTAGTACTTGGATGGGTGACCACCTGGGAACACCACGTGCTGTTGGCTCCCTTTCATTTACCTTTTTTTTTTTATACCGCCCTCTTTCCATACCACCGTTCTGTTGGGACAAAGATTCTTGCTTAAGCATTTTAATCTACTGTAATGACCATAAGGTGCGAAATTGCAGTAAATATCTCAGTTTGAGGGAGAATGTGCTAACCAAGTTCGCCAGGAAGTCTTTGAAAACGACAAAACAGTACGAATCGGCAGATGTGTTCTGAAATACGTCAGCGCCTGTTGTTGTGTAGCGGTGTACAATTCCTACTTCGATATGTAATTATCAATATATTCCTTAGTCGTCTCGTCTCGTCTCGTCATCTCCTGCAGACGTTTCTTGTGCTTGCGCTGTTATATGGGCCACGACCCGAGCGGCAGCCGAGCAAAGTCGGGACAAGTCGGGACGGGGACAGGGACAGGAATGGTGCGAATGCACTGCAAATTACGCAAACACCTCGTCTGAGGCGAGGCGAGGAAGCTCACATCGCCAGCAGTGGCGCCCTCCAACAACACTCTGCCACACCCCGCACAGGCCATACGCCGGTCGGCCGCGCGCCAACCCTCCTGCGCTGGACACCAGGGACAAGATGCGTCTTCCGCGAGTGTCGAAGGCTGCACGCGCCAAGCGGATGACAGGAGGTGCAACGAGAAGCTGCGCGTCTCACACACACGGCGGCGCGCCCGCTAATTCGGCAGTCGCTCTGCTGGCACGTCGGATTGCAGAAGGAAGTGCTTACAATTACAACTCTGTTCGTGTTTTATGTTGTAAAGGTGTTAGCTTGTAACGATGTAATGTTAATAAATAAATTTATAAATCTCACAAAAAAAAAAAAAAATACACGAAGCGCGTCCTTCCGGCTCATAAGTTTTGGAACTCAGGATTGCGTTCGCGCTAACGTGACGAATTGTCAATAAAAAAAAAATGCGGCTGCTTTCGACCGAAAAGTATGATTTTGTGTGTGTTGGGATAAGAACCGAATGCGAATTCTGCCATGCGCCTACATTATATGGGCGCCAACGGCCATACCATGTTGAGTACACCGGTTCTCGTCCGATCACCGAAGTTAAGCAACATCGGGCGTGGTTAGTACTTGGATGGGTGACCACCTGGGAACACCACGTGCTGTTGGCTCCCTTTCATTTACCTTTTTTTTTTATACCGCCCTCTTTCCATACCACCGTTCTGTTGGGACAAAGATTCTTGCTTAAGCATTTTAATCTACTGTAATGACCATAAGGTGCGAAATTGCAGTAAATATCTCAGTTTGAGGGAGAATGTGCTAACCAAGTTCGCCAGGAAGTCTTTGAAAACGACAAAACAGTACGAATCGGCAGATGTGTTCTGAAATACGTCAGCGCCTGTTGTTGTGTAGCGGTGTACAATTCCTACTTCGATATGTAATTATAAATATATTCCTTAGTCGTCTCGTCTCGTCTCGTCATCTCCTGCAGACGTTTCTTGTGCTTGCGCTGTTATATGGGCCACGACCCGAGCGGCAGCGAGCGGCAGCCGAGCAAAGTCGGGACAAGTCGGGACGGGGACAGGGACAGGAATGGTGCGAATGCACTGCAAATTACGCAAACACCTCGTCTGAGGCGAGGCGAGGAAGCTCACATCGCCAGCAGTGGCGCCCTCCAACAACACTCTGCCACACCCCGCACAGGCCATACGCCGGTCGGCCGCGCGCCAACCCTCCTGCGCTGGACACCAGGGACAAGATGCGTCTTCCGCGAGTGTCGAAGGCTGCACGCGCCAAGCGGATGACAGGAGGTGCAACGAGAAGCTGCGCGTCTCACACACACGGCGGCGCGCCCGCTAATTCGGCAGTCGCTCTGCTGGCACGTCGGATTGCAGAAGGAAGTGCTTACAATTACAACTCTGTTCGTGTTTTATGTTGTAAAGGTGTTAGCTTGTAACGATGTAATGTTAATAAATAAATTTATAAATCTCACAAAAAAAAAAAAAATACACGAAGCGCGTCCTTCCGGCTCATAAGTTTTGGAACTCAGGATTGCGTTCGCGCTAACGTGACGAATTGTCAATAAAAAAAAAATGCGGCTGCTTTCGACCGAAAAGTATGATTTTGTGTGTGTTGGGATAAGAACCGAATGCGAATTCTGCCATGCGCCTACATTATATGGGCGCCAACGGCCATACCATGTTGAGTACACCGGTTCTCGTCCGATCACCGAAGTTAAGCAACATCGGGCGTGGTTAGTACTTGGATGGGTGACCACCTGGGAACACCACGTGCTGTTGGCTCCCTTTCATTTACCTTTTTTTTTTTATACCGCCCTCTTTCCATACCACCGTTCTGTTGGGACAAAGATTCTTGCTTAAGCATTTTAATCTACTGTAATGACCATAAGGTGCGAAATTGCAGTAAATATCTCAGTTTGAGGGAGAATGTGCTAACCAAGTTCGCCAGGAAGTCTTTGAAAACGACAAAACAGTACGAATCGGCAGATGTGTTCTGAAATACGTCAGCGCCTGTTGTTGTGTAGCGGTGTACAATTCCTACTTCGATATGTAATTATCAATATATTCCTTAGTCGTCTCGTCTCGTCTCGTCATCTCCTGCAGACGTTTCTTGTGCTTGCGCTGTTATATGGGCCACGACCCGAGCGGCAGCGAGCGGCAGCCGAGCAAAGTCGGGACAAGTCGGGACGGGGACAGGGACAGGAATGGTGCGAATGCACTGCAAATTACGCAAACACCTCGTCTGAGGCGAGGCGAGGAAGCTCACATCGCCAGCAGTGGCGCCCTCCAACAACACTCTGCCACACCCCGCACAGGCCATACGCCGGTCGGCCGCGCGCCAACCCTCCTGCGCTGGACACCAGGGACAAGATGCGTCTTCCGCGAGTGTCGAAGGCTGCACGCGCCAAGCGGATGACAGGAGGTGCAACGAGAAGCTGCGCGTCTCACACACACGGCGGCGCGCCCGCTAATTCGGCAGTCGCTCTGCTGGCACGTCGGATTGCAGAAGGAAGTGCTTACAATTACAACTCTGTTCGTGTTTTATGTTGTAAAGGTGTTAGCTTGTAACGATGTAATGTTAATAAATAAATTTATAAATCTCACAAAAAAAAAAAAAAATACACGAAGCGCGTCCTTCCGGCTCATAAGTTTTGGAACTCAGGATTGCGTTCGCGCTAACGTGACGAATTGTCAATAAAAAAAAAATGCGGCTGCTTTCGACCGAAAAGTATGATTTTGTGTGTGTTGGGATAAGAACCGAATGCGAATTCTGCCATGCGCCTACATTATATGGGCGCCAACGGCCATACCATGTTGAGTACACCGGTTCTCGTCCGATCACCGAAGTTAAGCAACATCGGGCGTGGTTAGTACTTGGATGGGTGACCACCTGGGAACACCACGTGCTGTGGGCTCCCTTTCATTTACCTTTTTTTTTTTATACCGCCCTCTTTCCATACCACCGTTCTGTTGGGACAAAGATTCTTGCTTAAGCATTTTAATCTACTGTAATGACCATAAGGTGCGAAATTGCAGTAAATATCTCAGTTTGAGGGAGAATGTGCTAACCAAGTTCGCCAGGAAGTCTTTGAAAACGACAAAACAGTACGAATCGGCAGATGTGTTCTGAAATACGTCAGCGCCTGTTGTTGTGTAGCGGTGTACAATTCCTACTTCGATATGTAATTATCAATATATTCCTTAGTCGTCTCGTCTCGTCTCGTCATCTCCTGCAGACGTTTCTTGTGCTTGCGCTGTTATATGGGCCACGACCCGAGCGGCAGCGAGCGGCAGCCGAGCAAAGTCGGGACAAGTCGGGACGGGGACAGGGACAGGAATGGTGCGAATGCACTGCAAATTACGCAAACACCTCGTCTGAGGCGAGGCGAGGAAGCTCACATCGCCAGCAGTGGCGGCCTCCAACAACACTCTGCCACACCCCGCACAGGCCATACGCCGGTCGGCCGCGCGCCAACCCTCCTGCGCTGGACACCAGGGACAAGATGCGTCTTCCGCGAGTGTCGAAGGCTGCACGCGCCAAGCGGATGACAGGAGGTGCAACGAGAAGCTGCGCGTCTCACACACACGGCGGCGCGCCCGCTAATTCGGCAGTCGCTCTGCTGGCACGTCGGATTGCAGAAGGAAGTGCTTACAATTACAACTCTGTTCGTGTTTTATGTTGTAAAGGTGTTAGCTTGTAACGATGTAATGTTAATAAATAAATTTATAAATCTCACAAAAAAAAAAAAATACACGAAGCGCGTCCTTCCGGCTCATAAGTTTTGGAACTCAGGATTGCGTTCGCGCTAACGTGACGAATTGTCAATAAAAAAAAAATGCGGCTGCTTTCGACCGAAAAGTATGATTTTGTGTGTGTTGGGATAAGAACCGAATGCGAATTCTGCCATGCGCCTACATTATATGGGCGCCAACGGCCATACCATGTTGAGTACACCGGTTCTCGTCCGATCACCGAAGTTAAGCAACATCGGGCGTGGTTAGTACTTGGATGGGTGACCACCTGGGAACACCACGTGCTGTTGGCTCCCTTTCATTTACCTTTTTTTTTTTATACCGCCCTCTTTCCATACCACCGTTCTGTTGGGACAAAGATTCTTGCTTAAGCATTTTAATCTACTGTAATGACCATAAGGTGCGAAATTGCAGTAAATATCTCAGTTTGAGGGAGAATGTGCTAACCAAGTTCGCCAGGAAGTCTTTGAAAACGACAAAACAGTACGAATCGGCAGATGTGTTCTGAAATACGTCAGCGCCTGTTGTTGTGTAGCGGTGTACAATTCCTACTTCGATATGTAATTATCAATATATTCCTTAGTCGTCTCGTCTCGTCTCGTCATCTCCTGCAGACGTTTCTTGTGCTTGCGCTGTTATATGGGCCACGACCCGAGCGGCAGCGAGCGGCAGCCGAGCAAAGTCGGGACAAGTCGGGACGGGGACAGGGACAGGAATGGTGCGAATGCACTGCAAATTACGCAAACACCTCGTCTGAGGCGAGGCGAGGAAGCTCACATCGCCAGCAGTGGCGCCCTCCAACAACACTCTGCCACACCCCGCACAGGCCATACGCCGGTCGGCCGCGCGCCAACCCTCCTGCGCTGGACACCAGGGACAAGATGCGTCTTCCGCGAGTGTCGAAGGCTGCACGCGCCAAGCGGATGACAGGAGGTGCAACGAGAAGCTGCGCGTCTCACACACACGGCGGCGCGCCCGCTAATTCGGCAGTCGCTCTGCTGGCACGTCGGATTGCAGAAGGAAGTGCTTACAATTACAACTCTGTTCGTGTTTTATGTTGTAAAGGTGTTAGCTTGTAACGATGTAATGTTAATAAATAAATTTATAAATCTCACAAAAAAAAAAAAAATACACGAAGCGCGTCCTTCCGGCTCATAAGTTTTGGAACTCAGGATTGCGTTCGCGCTAACGTGACGAATTGTCAATAAAAAAAAAATGCGGCTGCTTTCGACCGAAAAGTATGATTTTGTGTGTGTTGGGATAAGAACCGAATGCGAATTCTGCCATGCGCCTACATTATATGGGCGCCAACGGCCATACCATGTTGAGTACACCGGTTCTCGTCCGATCACCGAAGTTAAGCAACATCGGGCGTGGTTAGTACTTGGATGGGTGACCACCTGGGAACACCACGTGCTGTTGGCTCCCTTTCATTTACCTTTTTTTTTTTATACCGCCCTGTTTCCATACCACCGTTCTGTTGGGACAAAGATTCTTGCTTAAGCATTTTAATCTACTGTAATGACCATAAGGTGCGAAATTGCAGTAAATATCTCAGTTTGAGGGAGAATGTGCTAACCAAGTTCGCCAGGAAGTCTTTGAAAACGACAAAACAGTACGAATCGGCAGATGTGTTCTGAAATACGTCAGCGCCTGTTGTTGTGTAGCGGTGTACAATTCCTACTTCGATATGTAATTATCAATATATTCCTTAGTCGTCTCGTCTCGTCTCGTCATCTCCTGCAGACGTTTCTTGTGCTTGCGCTGTTATATGGGCCACGACCCGAGCGGCAGCCGAGCAAAGTCGGGACAAGTCGGGACGGGGACAGGGACAGGAATGGTGCGAATGCACTGCAAATTACGCAAACACCTCGTCTGAGGCGAGGCGAGGAAGCTCACATCGCCAGCAGTGGCGCCCTCCAACAACACTCTGCCACATCCCGCACAGGCCATACGCCGGTCGGCCGCGCGCCAGCCAACACCTTGGTGCCTGGCGTGCTGTGTTTACCTCGTGCGACTGGGCCGGCGGCACCTCGCGTGTCGTCTGCTCCCTCTTCCTCGTTGCTTTCTTTCTTTTCTACTGAACTGTAAGTAATGGATATCGTTTACGATGAAAGTGAAGAGCGACAGAATAATATTCAGTGCGAGTTTGATCGTTCCGTAGAGAAACCTTCGGCTTTCGAGATCCATCGTTGGTTGCTTGAGGACTTGATGTTGTCTACTACTGATGTGCTCGGTATTCAGTTCGATACGTTTTTAAATTCTGTGTTCTTGAAACTGAAATCTCCCGATCTGTGTGATGCTGTTGTCTCTGTTAATGACGGTGTTCGTAGATTTCGACACCTTAACGGAAATATTAGTAATGTCACTGTGTCTCATGCTGGTTTTGGTCTTCGACAAATCCGCATATTTAACCTCCCGTTTGAAATTCGCAACGACACTATTTCTCGTCACTTGCGGCCTTATGGCACTGTTCTATCTGTAGTGAAAGAGAAATGGTCGTCTGCGTACATATTTCAAGTCGAGAACGGTGTGCGCAGTGTTAAGATGGTGGTCAGGCAGCATATTCCGTCTTTTATTTTGGTAAACGGCCACCGTGCGTTTGTCACGTACAGTGGCCAGCCACAGACTTGCTCATTTTGTAACGGTGTCGGACATTATCGGCAGGATTGTCCGAAGCGCAAACGGCCTGTTCAGCTACCACTTGAGGCCAATTTGCAAGGAGCTAGTTTTGCTTCCGTCGCCGCTACGGTCTTGGGTTCCGCCCCCCCCGCGCCCGCGCGGCGTGCGGCAGATGTTAATCTTGCTGCCGCCGCGGAAGCGATGGATGTGTCTGCTGATGCTACTGTCTCTGATCTTGCGACTACCGGCCAGGAACCTTTGTCCGCGGCTTCGGAAAACGTGCCTGCTGCTCTTCAACCGGTTGTGGGTGCTGTTGTGTCGGAGGCTGTCTCTGACTCCGTGCCGCAATCGGTAACCGATGTTGTTCCGTGCCCTATTTCGGACCCTGTTGCACCTATTGTGTCGCAGTTGGCACCCTCTCCTTCTGTGCCTGCACCCGTCGTTGTACCCTCTGATGTTTCTGGGCCTAATCCTGTTGCGGAATCACGCCATGTTTTTGTGGAACCGAAACCGCAACGGGATGAAGCTCGTTCTCGGAGTTCCAGTAGGCAACGCTTCCGCAGTGTCAGTAGCTCCCCTTCTTACGACGGGGGTTACACGCGGCGTGACCGTAGTCCGTCCCCGGTAGGGCGCCCCCCCGCCTCTTCTTGGGCGTCGCAACGCCGTGCCGCGCGGCGCGACCTCGACGTGGAGCTCCGGCCGCCTCAGGCTTCCGGCTCCGGGCGTCAGCCGCCGCGCAAACAGCAACAACAACAGTCGCCGCGGGCCTCCTCTCGCCACGCGCAGTCAGCTGATCTGAGCGATGCGGCGCAGCAACGTGACGTTGCTGTTCGCCATCTGCGGACTGTGTTAAGCCAACCAGCCTCTGCAGACGTGCCTGTTTTAGCGCCCGACACTGTCTCGGCTGTGACTGCGGCACCTATGTCGACGAAACGGAAGGCTGAGGATGTCCACCGACGTCGCGCTGGTCCTTCTATCCACGACCGCGTGTCGGTGCCTCCCTCCGACGTGCAGATGCCCGTCAGGGATCCTGTGTCGGTCGCTTCTGCCGTGCCAGCTACTGCCACCCTGCCACCCCTCTCCCCCTTCGAGCCTTCGGAGTGGGCGGAGGATGTTGTGGAGGGTGCGGAGACATAGTGTGTGTCCTGTGTACCCCCTCCTCTGTCGTGCACCTGCACATTCCGTGTTTTCTGTGTGTTTTTACTTTTGTGTGTCTTTTAACTGAGTGAGTCTATGACTTACGATTTTAGCCAGTGGAATGTTGTCACTATTAATCTTAACAAGTTGTGCCACCCGTGCAAGTTACTGGCTTTTCAGGCCTTTTTACGTGATCACCGCTGCCATGTTGTCTTTTTACAAGAGGTGACGCGCGATGCACTTGTCTTTTTACACGATTTTAGTGACTTTATTGTTGTTGACAATGTTTTACCGGATTCCAATGCAGGAACTGCCATTTTAGTCCGTTCTGATCTTGCTATTTCCGACGTTGCTATTTTACCAAATGGTCGTGCTGTTAGTTGCACTATACTGGGCGTTGTCTTTGTTAACGTTTATGCCCCGTCTGGGAACGATAAGCCGGCGAGGGCTGTTTTTTATGGGCAGGAATTGTGTGCACTGCTACACCGGAATGTGGATGCTTTAGTTGTCGGCGGCGATTTTAATTGCGTTTTAGATGTTGTCGATCAGGTGCCTCGTCCTAACCTTTGTCGCGAGCTCGGCGACTTGATTCGCAGTTTTCGGCTCGTTGATACGTGGCGTGTTTTAAACCCTGATGTTACCCACTATACTCATTTTTATCCCACGGGGCACAGCCGCCTGGACAGAATTTACATTTCTGCCTCGCTTTCTGCCCGTATTTGCCGCACGGAAATGTTTCCCGTGCTGTTTTCTGATCATTCCGGTTACCTTTGTCAGCTTTTATTGCCTCGTTTTTGTGTTCCCAGACGACAGAATCTGTGGAAATTTAATTGTGCTTTATTGACCGACGACCATTTTGTCCGGTGTTTTACCAATCTGTGGCATAAATTACTCGGGACTCGGCGAGGTGACTGTAGTGTGCTGGAGTGGTGGGTCGGGGAGGCCAAGCCAGTGATAAGGCAGTTTTTAATTGATTTTAGCCGCGAGGCGGCTCGTTGGCGTCGCGCTACGGCCCGCTTCCATCAGGCGTGTTTACAAGACCTCGCGCTGCGCGTGACGTCACAGCCTGCCTTGCTGCCCGCTTTTAAGCAATTTCAGCTGAAGCTTCTCGCTGATTTGCGTGCTGTCAGTAATGGTGTCGTCGTGCGCAGCCAGCCTGCGGGGGTTGTGGCTGGCGAACCTTTGTCGCTTTACCATCTGACCAGGGAACGACGGAGGCGTGCCCGTCTCCACATCAGTACCTGGAAAAAGTGCGACGGTGGACGGACTACTGTCCAGTCCGACATCGAGCGGGATATTTTTAATCATTTTAGTTCCCTTTTCCGTGCGCTGGATGTTGACTGTGATGCGTTGCGGGATTTTTTACAAGTTATACCTCATGTTTTAACTCGTGCGGATAGGACGCATTTAAATGCTGCTTATGTACCTGACGATCTTTCCGACGCTATCCGACGAAGCCCTAAGTGTAAATCGCCTGGTCCCGATGGCATTCCTTCTGAATTTTATTTGAAGTTTTATGATCTTTTTCGTGATGTTTTTGTGGCTCTTTTAAATGAAATACGGGATGGTGCTGTTATCCCTGCTGCGTTTGAGGAGGGGGTAGTGACCTTAGTACCTAAATCGAATGCGACGCCCTGTATTGACGCTGTTCGGCCGATCACCTTACTTAACGCCGATTTTAAGATTGTGACGCGCTGTGTGGTTCAACGTCTTAAAGTTGTTTTACCGTCGGTTCTCAGTGACAGTCAATCATGTGCGGTGCCGGGTCGAAACATTTTTGACGCCGTTCTCGCATATCGCGACTGTATCGGCTTTGTTAAAAGTGCGCGCCTGCCGACAGCTGCCATCTTATTGATTGACTTCAAAAATGCTTTCGACCGCATTAGCCATGTTTACCTCCGCCAGGTTCTTGTGCGGATGGGATTCGGCCTTAAGTTTACGACTGTGGTAAAGCATCTTTTACAGAATGCGACGTCACGAGTTAGTGTCAACGGCCGCTTGACGCCGGCTTTCCGTGTTGAGCGCTCGGTGCGGCAGGGGTGTCCCCTTTCGATGGCCCTGTTTTCTGTAGCCTTAGATCCGTTGCTGCGGATTATCGGCCGCGAATGCCGCGGCATTCAGGTCGGGGCGGACCGCCTCGTTTGTAAGGCATACGCCGACGACCTTGGTGTTTTCCTTGGCCATTCCGATGACGTTGACACTTTATATGGCGCACTGCAACGCTTTGAAAAAGCCACGGGTGCCATAGTCAACCCTGCTAAGACTGTTTGTTTGCCTCTTACACCCCGCGCAAGGTCCTTACAGCGGAACTGGTTCTGCGTCCGCGAACAGCAAAAAGTCCTGGGCGTGCTGTTTTCTTCTCACCCACAACGGATGGAGGCGCTTAATTGGCGGTCCACGCTGCACAAGGTGCGTGCCGTTGCCAAGATCTATGCGGCTCGCACGTTGGCGCTTCGTGATAAGGTGGCCTTGATCAATACTACCATTCTGGCCAGGGCGTGGTATCTCGCACAGGTCCTTCCATTGCCTCGGCAATTGGAACGTGCCCTCAAGCAGGCGGTGTATTGGTTTTTATGGCGAGGTGACATTTTTAAAGTCTCGTATGCCACTTGTACTCTCATCCCGACAGATGGTGGTTTGGGTCTAGTAGATCTACGCGCGAAGTGCTCTGCTCTGTTTTGGAAACGGACCACTGTTGTTATGGAAAAGGCCCCGAACGGTACCACTGCGGCGGTCTTCACTCTGTATCGTCCTCCATCTGCGGCGGCGCCGGTGAATGTCTCGCACATTCCCTTTTTTCTTAATTATGTGCGTCGCTACTATATGGAAAACAGCTACTTGGAGCTCTGTGACGTTCCCAGCCTTCGAGTCAGCGACGTCGCTTCTGCTTTCCGTGGGTCTACTGTGCGTTGTAAGTGGGAGTATCGGCTACCGTGGTATAACTGGGTCACGGTATGGAAAAATCTTGCCAGCAATGTTCTTCCTCCCTCTGTACACGCAGTGTGGTACAAGGTTGTGCATCGTACCTTCCCTACGAATGCGAAGCTCCACTCCATTAATCTCCTCTCGTCTGGAGCTTGTGACCTGTGTGCTGTGGAGGATACGCTTGAACACCGTTTCGTGTGTGGCCATTTTTGCAGTGTTTGGCATACCGCCCGAGATATGGTTCGCCTTATCAATCGGGTGGATACGCGCTCTGTTTTGCCGACAGACGTCTTAATCCCTCAGTGCGCCGCCTACCCGAATACTAAGAAGAATGCCACGGTGTGGCTCCTGGGTCATGCCGTTTTTGCAATGTTTTCCCTGAAATTGACAACCGAATTTGACTTTCTTACATACTTATGGACTCAGCATGAACAAACTGCAGCCATGCCTGGCTATCGTGCAAATTTCGCGAATTTTTTGCAGGTTGCCCTTGCTCATGCTTTTACTCGGATGTCGATGGCTACTTAACATGGTTTGATGATTTGGTATACTCTTCTACTTTGACCGCTCGTGTTGTGTTTTTCCAGGAACGTACAATTATTGAAATTTGTGTAATCAGAGGTACTCTACTTTCTATTCTTTGTGTTCCTTTTCATTTCCGGTATGGTTTACCTTCTCCTTGATTCTGATTATTTTTATGCTGTGGACATCGGCAATTTCTTTTTGCAGAACTTTCTCATGTAGGTCTCCCAAGTGGCGGCAGTACTATCTTTTCGTCTTTTCCTGTATTACCGCGCAGTGCCTTTAATTTCCTTCTTTTAGTTTCACTTCTCCACTTGTTGGACTTTACTCCTCTGCTTTACTGGTGTGGAACTTTCCCAGTAATAGTACACCTGAGGAAGTGGCTTCTTTTTCTAGTTTTGTGTTTTATATTTTTCTATACTGGACTCTTGTTTTTCTGGTGGATTACTTGTCTCCATTTAGAAGATTTTTTGGATTATGGTTTTTTCTTTGCACCTGTCGCTTTTTCCCGACAGACGTCGACATTCCCAAGGATGCTAACGGGGGATACGTTTTCTTTTTCGTCTGTTCGTCGTGGGACATGGAGTCGACAGTACCATTATAGCTCATGAAGCTCGCCAATGGAAGGCGTTTTGTGGAGAGCGACAAGGCCGGGCTATAAGGGGAGATGGGAGGCCCGAAAAAAAAAAAAAAAAAAAAAAAAAAAACGTGCTGTTGGCTCCCTTTCATTTAACTTTTTTTTTTTTATACCGCCCTCTTTCCATACCACCGTTCTGTTGGGACAAAGATTCTTGCTTAAGCATTTTAATCTACTGTAATGACCATAAGGTGCGAAATTGCAAAAAAAATAAAAAAAAAAAAAAAAAAAAAAAAAAAAAAAAACAAAAAAACAAAAAAAAACGTGCTGTTGGCTCCCTTTCATTTACCTTTTTTTTTTTATACCGCCCTCTTTCCATACCACCGTTCTGTTGGGACAAAGATTCTTGCTTAAGCATTTTAATCTACTGTAATGACCATAAGGTGCGAAATTGCAGTAAATATCTCAGTTTGAGGGAGAATGTGCTAACCAAGTTCGCCAGGAAGTCTTTGAAAACGACAAAACAGTACGAATCGGCAGATGTGTTCTGAAATACGTCAGCGCCTGTTGTTGTGTAGCGGTGTACAATTCCTACTTCGATATGTAATTATAAATATATTCCTTAGTCGTCTCGTCTCGTCTCGTCATCTCCTGCAGACGTTTCTTGTGCTTGCGCTGTTATATGGGCCACGACCCGAGCGGCAGCGAGCGGCAGCCGAGCAAAGTCGGGACAAGTCGGGACGGGGACAGGGACAGGAATGGTGCGAATGCACTGCAAATTACGCAAACACCTCGTCTGAGGCGAGGCGAGGAAGCTCACATCGCCAGCAGTGGCGCCCTCCAACAACACTCTGCCACACCCCGCACAGGCCATACGCCGGTCGGCCGCGCGCCAACCCTCCTGCGCTGGACACCAGGGACAAGATGCGTCTTCCGCGAGTGTCGAAGGCTGCACGCGCCAAGCGGATGACAGGAGGTGCAACGAGAAGCTGCGCGTCTCACACACACGGCGGCGCGCCCGCTAATTCGGCAGTCGCTCTGCTGGCACGTCGGATTGCAGAAGGAAGTGCTTACAATTACAACTCTGTTCGTGTTTTATGTTGTAAAGGTGTTAGCTTGTAACGATGTAATGTTAATAAATAAATTTATAAATCTCACAAAAAAAAAAAAAATACACGAAGCGCGTCCTTCCGGCTCATAAGTTTTGGAACTCAGGATTGCGTTCGCGCTAACGTGACGAATTGTCAATAAAAAAAAAATGCGGCTGCTTTCGACCGAAAAGTATGATTTTGTGTGTGTTGGGATAAGAACCGAATGCGAATTCTGCCATGCGCCTACATTATATGGGCGCCAACGGCCATACCATGTTGAGTACACCGGTTCTCGTCCGATCACCGAAGTTAAGCAACGTCGGGCGTGGTTAGTACTTGGATGGGTGACCACCTGGGAACACCACGTGCTGTTGGCTCCCTTTCATTTACCTTTTTTTTTTTATACCGCCCTCTTTCCATACCACCGTTCTGTTGGGACAAAGATTCTTGCTTAAGCATTTTAATCTACTGTAATGACCATAAGGTGCGAAATTGCAGTAAATATCTCAGTTTGAGGGAGAATGTGCTAACCAAGTTCGCCAGGAAGTCTTTGAAAACGACAAAACAGTACGAATCGGCAGATGTGTTCTGAAATACGTCAGCGCCTGTTGTTGTGTAGCGGTGTACAATTCCTACTTCGATATGTAATTATAAATATATTCCTTAGTCGTCTCGTCTCGTCTCGTCATCTCCTGCAGACGTTTCTTGTGCTTGCGCTGTTATATGGGCCACGACCCGAGCGGCAGCGAGCGGCAGCCGAGCAAAGTCGGGACAAGTCGGGACGGGGACAGGGACAGGAATGGTGCGAATGCACTGCAAATTACGCAAACACCTCGTCTGAGGCGAGGCGAGGAAGCTCACATCGCCAGCAGTGGCGCCCTCCAACAACACTCTGCCACACCCCGCACAGGCCATACGCCGGTCGGCCGCGCGCCAACCCTCCTGCGCTGGACACCAGGGACAAGATGCGTCTTCCGCGAGTGTCGAAGGCTGCACGCGCCAAGCGGATGACAGGAGGTGCAACGAGAAGCTGCGCGTCTCACACACACGGCGGCGCGCCCGCTAATTCGGCAGTCGCTCTGCTGGCACGTCGGATTGCAGAAGGAAGTGCTTACAATTACAACTCTGTTCGTGTTTTATGTTGTAAAGGTGTTAGCTTGTAACGATGTAATGTTAATAAATAAATTTATAAATCTCACAAAAAAAAAAAAATACACGAAGCGCGTCCTTCCGGCTCATAAGTTTTGGAACTCAGGATTGCGTTCGCGCTAACGTGACGAATTGTCAATAAAAAAAAAATGCGGCTGCTTTCGACCGAAAAGTATGATTTTGTGTGTGTTGGGATAAGAACCGAATGCGAATTCTGCCATGCGCCTACATTATATGGGCGCCAACGGCCATACCATGTTGAGTACACCGGTTCTCGTCCGATCACCGAAGTTAAGCAACATCGGGCGTGGTTAGTACTTGGATGGGTGACCACCTGGGAACACCACGTGCTGTTGGCTCCCTTTCATTTACCTTTTTTTTTTTATACCGCCCTCTTTCCATACCACCGTTCTGTTGGGACAAAGATTCTTGCTTAAGCATTTTAATCTACTGTAATGACCATAAGGTGCGAAATTGCAGTAAATATCTCAGTTTGAGGGAGAATGTGCTAACCAAGTTCGCCAGGAAGTCTTTGAAAACGACAAAACAGTACGAATCGGCAGATGTGTTCTGAAATACGTCAGCGCCTGTTGTTGTGTAGCGGTGTACAATTCCTACTTCGATATGTAATTATCAATATATTCCTTAGTCGTCTCGTCTCGTCTCGTCATCTCCTGCAGACGTTTCTTGTGCTTGCGCTGTTATATGGGCCACGACCCGAGCGGCAGCGAGCGGCAGCCGAGCAAAGTCGGGACAAGTCGGGACGGGGACAGGGACAGGAATGGTGCGAATGCACTGCAAATTACGCAAACACCTCGTCTGAGGCGAGGCGAGGAAGCTCACATCGCCAGCAGTGGCGCCCTCCAACAACACTCTGCCACACCCCGCACAGGCCATACGCCGGTCGGCCGCGCGCCAACCCTCCTGCGCTGGACACCAGGGACAAGATGCGTCTTCCGCGAGTGTCGAAGGCTGCACGCGCCAAGCGGATGACAGGAGGTGCAACGAGAAGCTGCGCGTCTCACACACACGGCGGCGCGCCCGCTAATTCGGCAGTCGCTCTGCTGGCACGTCGGATTGCAGAAGGAAGTGCTTACAATTACAACTCTGTTCGTGTTTTATGTTGTAAAGGTGTTAGCTTGTAACGATGTAATGTTAATAAATAAATTTATAAATCTCACAAAAAAAAAAAAATACACGAAGCGCGTCCTTCCGGCTCATAAGTTTTGGAACTCAGGATTGCGTTCGCGCTAACGTGACGAATTGTCAATAAAAAAAAAATGCGGCTGCTTTCGACCGAAAAGTATGATTTTGTGTGTGTTGGGATAAGAACCGAATGCGAATTCTGCCATGCGCCTACATTATATGGGCGCCAACGGCCATACCATGTTGAGTACACCGGTTCTCGTCCGATCACCGAAGTTAAGCAACATCGGGCGTGGTTAGTACTTGGATGGGTGACCACCTGGGAACACCACGTGCTGTTGGCTCCCTTTCATTTACCTTTTTTTTTTTATACCGCCCTGTTTCCATACCACCGTTCTGTTGGGACAAAGATTCTTGCTTAAGCATTTTAATCTACTGTAATGACCATAAGGTGCGAAATTGCAGTAAATATCTCAGTTTGAGGGAGAATGTGCTAACCAAGTTCGCCAGGAAGTCTTTGAAAACGACAAAACAGTACGAATCGGCAGATGTGTTCTGAAATACGTCAGCGCCTGTTGTTGTGTAGCGGTGTACAATTCCTACTTCGATATGTAATTATCAATATATTCCTTAGTCGTCTCGTCTCGTCTCGTCATCTCCTGCAGACGTTTCTTGTGCTTGCGCTGTTATATGGGCCACGACCCGAGCGGCAGCCGAGCAAAGTCGGGACAAGTCGGGACGGGGACAGGGACAGGAATGGTGCGAATGCACTGCAAATTACGCAAACACCTCGTCTGAGGCGAGGCGAGGAAGCTCACATCGCCAGCAGTGGCGCCCTCCAACAACACTCTGCCACACCCCGCACAGGCCATACGCCGGTCGGCCGCGCGCCAACCCTCCTGCGCTGGACACCAGGGACAAGATGCGTCTTCCGCGAGTGTCGAAGGCTGCACGCGCCAAGCGGATGACAGGAGGTGCAACGAGAAGCTGCGCGTCTCACACACACGGCGGCGCGCCCGCTAATTCGGCAGTCGCTCTGCTGGCACGTCGGATTGCAGAAGGAAGTGCTTACAATTACAACTCTGTTCGTGTTTTATGTTGTAAAGGTGTTAGCTTGTAACGATGTAATGTTAATAAATAAATTTATAAATCTCACAAAAAAAAAAAAAATACACGAAGCGCGTCCTTCCGGCTCATAAGTTTTGGAACTCAGGATTGCGTTCGCGCTAACGTGACGAATTGTCAATAAAAAAAAAATGCGGCTGCTTTCGACCGAAAAGTATGATTTTGTGTGTGTTGGGATAAGAACCGAATGCGAATTCTGCCATGCGCCTACATTATATGGGCGCCAACGGCCATACCATGTTGAGTACACCGGTTCTCGTCCGATCACCGAAGTTAAGCAACATCGGGCGTGGTTAGTACTTGGATGGGTGACCACCTGGGAACACCACGTGCTGTTGGCTCCCTTTCATTTACCTTTTTTTTTTTATACCGCCCTCTTTCCATACCACCGTTCTGTTGGGACAAAGATTCTTGCTTAAGCATTTTAATCTACTGTAATGACCATAAGGTGCGAAATTGCAGTAAATATCTCAGTTTGAGGGAGAATGTGCTAACCAAGTTCGCCAGGAAGTCTTTGAAAACGACAAAACAGTACGAATCGGCAGATGTGTTCTGAAATACGTCAGCGCCTGTTGTTGTGTAGCGGTGTACAATTCCTACTTCGATATGTAATTATCAATATATTCCTTAGTCGTCTCGTCTCGTCTCGTCATCTCCTGCAGACGTTTCTTGTGCTTGCGCTGTTATATGGGCCACGACCCGAGCGGCAGCGAGCGGCAGCCGAGCAAAGTCGGGACAAGTCGGGACGGGGACAGGGACAGGAATGGTGCGAATGCACTGCAAATTACGCAAACACCTCGTCTGAGGCGAGGCGAGGAAGCTCACATCGCCAGCAGTGGCGCCCTCCAACAACACTCTGCCACACCCCGCACAGGCCATACGCCGGTCGGCCGCGCGCCAACCCTCCTGCGCTGGACACCAGGGACAAGATGCGTCTTCCGCGAGTGTCGAAGGCTGCACGCGCCAAGCGGATGACAGGAGGTGCAACGAGAAGCTGCGCGTCTCACACACACGGCGGCGCGCCCGCTAATTCGGCAGTCGCTCTGCTGGCACGTCGGATTGCAGAAGGAAGTGCTTACAATTACAACTCTGTTCGTGTTTTATGTTGTAAAGGTGTTAGCTTGTAACGATGTAATGTTAATAAATAAATTTATAAATCTCACAAAAAAAAAAAAAATACACGAAGCGCGTCCTTCCGGCTCATAAGTTTTGGAACTCAGGATTGCGTTCGCGCTAACGTGACGAATTGTCAATAAAAAAAAATGCGGCTGCTTTCGACCGAAAAGTATGATTTTGTGTGTGTTGGGATAAGAACCGAATGCGAATTCTGCCATGCGCCTACATTATATGGGCGCCAACGGCCATACCATGTTGAGTACACCGGTTCTCGTCCGATCACCGAAGTTAAGCAACATCGGGCGTGGTTAGTACTTGGATGGGTGACCACCTGGGAACACCACGTGCTGTTGGCTCCCTTTCATTTACCTTTTTTTTTTTATACCGCCCTCTTTCCATACCACCGTTCTGTTGGGACAAAGATTCTTGCTTAAGCATTTTAATCTACTGTAATGACCATAAGGTGCGAAATTGCAGTAAATATCTCAGTTTGAGGGAGAATGTGCTAACCAAGTTCGCCAGGAAGTCTTTGAAAACGACAAAACAGTACGAATCGGCAGATGTGTTCTGAAATACGTCAGCGCCTGTTGTTGTGTAGCGGTGTACAATTCCTACTTCGATATGTAATTATAAATATATTCCTTAGTCGTCTCGTCTCGTCTCGTCATCTCCTGCAGACGTTTCTTGTGCTTGCGCTGTTATATGGGCCACGACCCGAGCGGCAGCGAGCGGCAGCCGAGCAAAGTCGGGACAAGTCGGGACGGGGACAGGGACAGGAATGGTGCGAATGCACTGCAAATTACGCAAACACCTCGTCTGAGGCGAGGCGAGGAAGCTCACATCGCCAGCAGTGGCGCCCTCCAACAACACTCTGCCACACCCCGCACAGGCCATACGCCGGTCGGCCGCGCGCCAACCCTCCTGCGCTGGACACCAGGGACAAGATGCGTCTTCCGCGAGTGTCGAAGGCTGCACGCGCCAAGCGGATGACAGGAGGTGCAACGAGAAGCTGCGCGTCTCACACACACGGCGGCGCGCCCGCTAATTCGGCAGTCGCTCTGCTGGCACGTCGGATTGCAGAAGGAAGTGCTTACAATTACAACTCTGTTCGTGTTTTATGTTGTAAAGGTGTTAGCTTGTAACGATGTAATGTTAATAAATAAATTTATAAATCTCACAAAAAAAAAAAAAAAATACACGAAGCGCGTCCTTCCGGCTCATAAGTTTTGGAACTCAGGATTGCGTTCGCGCTAACGTGACGAATTGTCAATAAAAAAAAAATGCGGCTGCTTTCGACCGAAAAGTATGATTTTGTGTGTGTTGGGATAAGAACCGAATGCGAATTCTGCCATGCGCCTACATTATATGGGCGCCAACGGCCATACCATGTTGAGTACACCGGTTCTCGTCCGATCACCGAAGTTAAGCAACATCGGGCGTGGTTAGTACTTGGATGGGTGACCACCTGGGAACACCACGTGCTGTTGGCTCCCTTTCATTTACCTTTTTTTTTTTATACCGCCCTCTTTCCATACCACCGTTCTGTTGGGACAAAGATTCTTGCTTAAGCATTTTAATCTACTGTAATGACCATAAGGTGCGAAATTGCAGTAAATATCTCAGTTTGAGGGAGAATGTGCTAACCAAGTTCGCCAGGAAGTCTTTGAAAACGACAAAACAGTACGAATCGGCAGATGTGTTCTGAAATACGTCAGCGCCTGTTGTTGTGTAGCGGTGTACAATTCCTACTTCGATATGTAATTATAAATATATTCCTTAGTCGTCTCGTCTCGTCTCGTCATCTCCTGCAGACGTTTCTTGTGCTTGCGCTGTTATATGGGCCACGACCCGAGCGGCAGCGAGCGGCAGCCGAGCAAAGTCGGGACAAGTCGGGACGGGGACAGGGACAGGAATGGTGCGAATGCACTGCAAATTACGCAAACACCTCGTCTGAGGCGAGGCGAGGAAGCTCACATCGCCAGCAGTGGCGCCCTCCAACAACACTCTGCCACACCCCGCACAGGCCATACGCCGGTCGGCCGCGCGCCAACCCTCCTGCGCTGGACACCAGGGACAAGATGCGTCTTCCGCGAGTGTCGAAGGCTGCACGCGCCAAGCGGATGACAGGAGGTGCAACGAGAAGCTGCGCGTCTCACACACACGGCGGCGCGCCCGCTAATTCGGCAGTCGCTCTGCTGGCACGTCGGATTGCAGAAGGAAGTGCTTACAATTACAACTCTGTTCGTGTTTTATGTTGTAAAGGTGTTAGCTTGTAACGATGTAATGTTAATAAATAAATTTATAAATCTCACAAAAAAAAAAAAAAATACACGAAGCGCGTCCTTCCGGCTCATAAGTTTTGGAACTCAGGATTGCGTTCGCGCTAACGTGACGAATTGTCAATAAAAAAAAAATGCGGCTGCTTTCGACCGAAAAGTATGATTTTGTGTGTGTTGGGATAAGAACCGAATGCGAATTCTGCCATGCGCCTACATTATATGGGCGCCAACGGCCATACCATGTTGAGTACACCGGTTCTCGTCCGATCACCGAAGTTAAGCAACATCGGGCGTGGTTAGTACTTGGATGGGTGACCACCTGGGAACACCACGTGCTGTTGGCTCCCTTTCATTTACCTTTTTTTTTTTATACCGCCCTCTTTCCATACCACCGTTCTGTTGGGACAAAGATTCTTGCTTAAGCATTTTAATCTACTGTAATGACCATAAGGTGCGAAATTGCAGTAAATATCTCAGTTTGAGGGAGAATGTGCTAACCAAGTTCGCCAGGAAGTCTTTGAAAACGACAAAACAGTACGAATCGGCAGATGTGTTCTGAAATACGTCAGCGCCTGTTGTTGTGTAGCGGTGTACAATTCCTACTTCGATATGTAATTATCAATATATTCCTTAGTCGTCTCGTCTCGTCTCGTCATCTCCTGCAGACGTTTCTTGTGCTTGCGCTGTTATATGGGCCACGACCCGAGCGGCAGCGAGCGGCAGCCGAGCAAAGTCGGGACAAGTCGGGACGGGGACAGGGACAGGAATGGTGCGAATGCACTGCAAATTACGCAAACACCTCGTCTGAGGCGAGGCGAGGAAGCTCACATCGCCAGCAGTGGCGCCCTCCAACAACACTCTGCCACACCCCGCACAGGCCATACGCCGGTCGGCCGCGCGCCAACCCTCCTGCGCTGGACACCAGGGACAAGATGCGTCTTCCGCGAGTGTCGAAGGCTGCACGCGCCAAGCGGATGACAGGAGGTGCAACGAGAAGCTGCGCGTCTCACACACACGGCGGCGCGCCCGCTAATTCGGCAGTCGCTCTGCTGGCACGTCGGATTGCAGAAGGAAGTGCTTACAATTACAACTCTGTTCGTGTTTTATGTTGTAAAGGTGTTAGCTTGTAACGATGTAATGTTAATAAATAAATTTATAAATCTCACAAAAAAAAAAAAAATACACGAAGCGCGTCCTTCCGGCTCATAAGTTTTGGAACTCAGGATTGCGTTCGCGCTAACGTGACGAATTGTCAATAAAAAAAAAATGCGGCTGCTTTCGACCGAAAAGTATGATTTTGTGTGTGTTGGGATAAGAACCGAATGCGAATTCTGCCATGCGCCTACATTATATGGGCGCCAACGGCCATACCATGTTGAGTACACCGGTTCTCGTCCGATCACCGAAGTTAAGCAACATCGGGCGTGGTTAGTACTTGGATGGGTGACCACCTGGGAACACCACGTGCTGTTGGCTCCCTTTCATTTACCTTTTTTTTTTTATACCGCCCTCTTTCCATACCACCGTTCTGTTGGGACAAAGATTCTTGCTTAAGCATTTTAATCTACTGTAATGACCATAAGGTGCGAAATTGCAGTAAATATCTCAGTTTGAGGGAGAATGTGCTAACCAAGTTCGCCAGGAAGTCTTTGAAAACGACAAAACAGTACGAATCGGCAGATGTGTTCTGAAATACGTCAGCGCCTGTTGTTGTGTAGCGGTGTACAATTCCTACTTCGATATGTAATTATAAATATATTCCTTAGTCGTCTCGTCTCGTCTCGTCATCTCCTGCAGACGTTTCTTGTGCTTGCGCTGTTATATGGGCCACGACCCGAGCGGCAGCGAGCGGCAGCCGAGCAAAGTCGGGACAAGTCGGGACGGGGACAGGGACAGGAATGGTGCGAATGCACTGCAAATTACGCAAACACCTCGTCTGAGGCGAGGCGAGGAAGCTCACATCGCCAGCAGTGGCGCCCTCCAACAACACTCTGCCACACCCCGCACAGGCCATACGCCGGTCGGCCGCGCGCCAACCCTCCTGCGCTGGACACCAGGGACAAGATGCGTCTTCCGCGAGTGTCGAAGGCTGCACGCGCCAAGCGGATGACAGGAGGTGCAACGAGAAGCTGCGCGTCTCACACACACGGCGGCGCGCCCGCTAATTCGGCAGTCGCTCTGCTGGCACGTCGGATTGCAGAAGGAAGTGCTTACAATTACAACTCTGTTCGTGTTTTATGTTGTAAAGGTGTTAGCTTGTAACGATGTAATGTTAATAAATAAATTTATAAATCTCACAAAAAAAAAAAAAAAATACACGAAGCGCGTCCTTCCGGCTCATAAGTTTTGGAACTCAGGATTGCGTTCGCGCTAACGTGACGAATTGTCAATAAAAAAAAAATGCGGCTGCTTTCGACCGAAAAGTATGATTTTGTGTGTGTTGGGATAAGAACCGAATGCGAATTCTGCCATGCGCCTACATTATATGGGCGCCAACGGCCATACCATGTTGAGTACACCGGTTCTCGTCCGATCACCGAAGTTAAGCAACATCGGGCGTGGTTAGTACTTGGATGGGTGACCACCTGGGAACACCACGTGCTGTTGGCTCCCTTTCATTTACCTTTTTTTTTTTATACCGCCCTCTTTCCATACCACCGTTCTGTTGGGACAAAGATTCTTGCTTAAGCATTTTAATCTACTGTAATGACCATAAGGTGCGAAATTGCAGTAAATATCTCAGTTTGAGGGAGAATGTGCTAACCAAGTTCGCCAGGAAGTCTTTGAAAACGACAAAACAGTACGAATCGGCAGATGTGTTCTGAAATACGTCAGCGCCTGTTGTTGTGTAGCGGTGTACAATTCCTACTTCGATATGTAATTATAAATATATTCCTTAGTCGTCTCGTCTCGTCTCGTCATCTCCTGCAGACGTTTCTTGTGCTTGCGCTGTTATATGGGCCACGACCCGAGCGGCAGCGAGCGGCAGCCGAGCAAAGTCGGGACAAGTCGGGACGGGGACAGGGACAGGAATGGTGCGAATGCACTGCAAATTACGCAAACACCTCGTCTGAGGCGAGGCGAGGAAGCTCACATCGCCAGCAGTGGCGCCCTCCAACAACACTCTGCCACACCCCGCACAGGCCATACGCCGGTCGGCCGCGCGCCAACCCTCCTGCGCTGGACACCAGGGACAAGATGCGTCTTCCGCGAGTGTCGAAGGCTGCACGCGCCAAGCGGATGACAGGAGGTGCAACGAGAAGCTGCGCGTCTCACACACACGGCGGCGCGCCCGCTAATTCGGCAGTCGCTCTGCTGGCACGTCGGATTGCAGAAGGAAGTGCTTACAATTACAACTCTGTTCGTGTTTTATGTTGTAAAGGTGTTAGCTTGTAACGATGTAATGTTAATAAATAAATTTATAAATCTCACAAAAAAAAAAAAAATACACGAAGCGCGTCCTTCCGGCTCATAAGTTTTGGAACTCAGGATTGCGTTCGCGCTAACGTGACGAATTGTCAATAAAAAAAAAATGCGGCTGCTTTCGACCGAAAAGTATGATTTTGTGTGTGTTGGGATAAGAACCGAATGCGAATTCTGCCATGCGCCTACATTATATGGGCGCCAACGGCCATACCATGTTGAGTACACCGGTTCTCGTCCGATCACCGAAGTTAAGCAACATCGGGCGTGGTTAGTACTTGGATGGGTGACCACCTGGGAACACCACGTGCTGTTGGCTCCCTTTCATTTACCTTTTTTTTTTTATACCGCCCTCTTTCCATACCACCGTTCTGTTGGGACAAAGATTCTTGCTTAAGCATTTTAATCTACTGTAATGACCATAAGGTGCGAAATTGCAGTAAATATCTCAGTTTGAGGGAGAATGTGCTAACCAAGTTCGCCAGGAAGTCTTTGAAAACGACAAAACAGTACGAATCGGCAGATGTGTTCTGAAATACGTCAGCGCCTGTTGTTGTGTAGCGGTGTACAATTCCTACTTCGATATGTAATTATCAATATATTCCTTAGTCGTCTCGTCTCGTCTCGTCATCTCCTGCAGACGTTTCTTGTGCTTGCGCTGTTATATGGGCCACGACCCGAGCGGCAGCGAGCGGCAGCCGAGCAAAGTCGGGACAAGTCGGGACGGGGACAGGGACAGGAATGGTGCGAATGCACTGCAAATTACGCAAACACCTCGTCTGAGGCGAGGCGAGGAAGCTCACATCGCCAGCAGTGGCGCCCTCCAACAACACTCTGCCACACCCCGCACAGGCCATACGCCGGTCGGCCGCGCGCCAACCCTCCTGCGCTGGACACCAGGGACAAGATGCGTCTTCCGCGAGTGTCGAAGGCTGCACGCGCCAAGCGGATGACAGGAGGTGCAACGAGAAGCTGCGCGTCTCACACACACGGCGGCGCGCCCGCTAATTCGGCAGTCGCTCTGCTGGCACGTCGGATTGCAGAAGGAAGTGCTTACAATTACAACTCTGTTCGTGTTTTATGTTGTAAAGGTGTTAGCTTGTAACGATGTAATGTTAATAAATAAATTTATAAATCTCACAAAAAAAAAAAAATACACGAAGCGCGTCCTTCCGGCTCATAAGTTTTGGAACTCAGGATTGCGTTCGCGCTAACGTGACGAATTGTCAATAAAAAAAAAATGCGGCTGCTTTCGACCGAAAAGTATGATTTTGTGTGTGTTGGGATAAGAACCGAATGCGAATTCTGCCATGCGCCTACATTATATGGGCGCCAACGGCCATACCATGTTGAGTACACCGGTTCTCGTCCGATCTCCGAAGTTAAGCAACATCGGGCGTGGTTAGTACTTGGATGGGTGACCACCTGGGAACACCACGTGCTGTTGGCTCCCTTTCATTTACCTTTTTTTTTTTATACCGCCCTCTTTCCATACCACCGTTCTGTTGGGACAAAGATTCTTGCTTAAGCATTTTAATCTACTGTAATGACCATAAGGTGCGAAATTGCAGTAAATATCTCAGTTTGAGGGAGAATGTGCTAACCAAGTTCGCCAGGAAGTCTTTGAAAACGACAAAACAGTACGAATCGGCAGATGTGTTCTGAAATACGTCAGCGCCTGTTGTTGTGTAGCGGTGTACAATTCCTACTTCGATATGTAATTATCAATATATTCCTTAGTCGTCTCGTCTCGTCTCGTCATCTCCTGCAGACGTTTCTTGTGCTTGCGCTGTTATATGGGCCACGACCCGAGCGGCAGCGAGCGGCAGCCGAGCAAAGTCGGGACAAGTCGGGACGGGGACAGGGACAGGAATGGTGCGAATGCACTGCAAATTACGCAAACACCTCGTCTGAGGCGAGGCGAGGAAGCTCACATCGCCAGCAGTGGCGCCCTCCAACAACACTCTGCCACACCCCGCACAGGCCATACGCCGGTCGGCCGCGCGCCAACCCTCCTGCGCTGGACACCAGGGACAAGATGCGTCTTCCGCGAGTGTCGAAGGCTGCACGCGCCAAGCGGATGACAGGAGGTGCAACGAGAAGCTGCGCGTCTCACACACACGGCGGCGCGCCCGCTAATTCGGCAGTCGCTCTGCTGGCACGTCGGATTGCAGAAGGAAGTGCTTACAATTACAACTCTGTTCGTGTTTTATGTTGTAAAGGTGTTAGCTTGTAACGATGTAATGTTAATAAATAAATTTATAAATCTCACAAAAAAAAAAAATACACGAAGCGCGTCCTTCCGGCTCATAAGTTTTGGAACTCAGGATTGCGTTCGCGCTAACGTGACGAATTGTCAATAAAAAAAAAATGCGGCTGCTTTCGACCGAAAAGTATGATTTTGTGTGTGTTGGGATAAGAACCGAATGCGAATTCTGCCATGCGCCTACATTATATGGGCGCCAACGGCCATACCATGTTGAGTACACCGGTTCTCGTCCGATCTCCGAAGTTAAGCAACATCGGGCGTGGTTAGTACTTGGATGGGTGACCACCTGGGAACACCACGTGCTGTTGGCTCCCTTTCATTTACCTTTTTTTTTTTATACCGCCCTCTTTCCATACCACCGTTCTGTTGGGACAAAGATTCTTGCTTAAGCATTTTAATCTACTGTAATGACCATAAGGTGCGAAATTGCAGTAAATATCTCAGTTTGAGGGAGAATGTGCTAACCAAGTTCGCCAGGAAGTCTTTGAAAACGACAAAACAGTACGAATCGGCAGATGTGTTCTGAAATACGTCAGCGCCTGTTGTTGTGTAGCGGTGTACAATTCCTACTTCGATATGTAATTATCAATATATTCCTTAGTCGTCTCGTCTCGTCTCGTCATCTCCTGCAGACGTTTCTTGTGCTTGCGCTGTTATATGGGCCACGACCCGAGCGGCAGCGAGCGGCAGCCGAGCAAAGTCGGGACAAGTCGGGACGGGGACAGGGACAGGAATGGTGCGAATGCACTGCAAATTACGCAAACACCTCGTCTGAGGCGAGGCGAGGAAGCTCACATCGCCAGCAGTGGCGCCCTCCAACAACACTCTGCCACACCCCGCACAGGCCATACGCCGGTCGGCCGCGCGCCAACCCTCCTGCGCTGGACACCAGGGACAAGATGCGTCTTCCGCGAGTGTCGAAGGCTGCACGCGCCAAGCGGATGACAGGAGGTGCAACGAGAAGCTGCGCGTCTCACACACACGGCGGCGCGCCCGCTAATTCGGCAGTCGCTCTGCTGGCACGTCGGATTGCAGAAGGAAGTGCTTACAATTACAACTCTGTTCGTGTTTTATGTTGTAAAGGTGTTAGCTTGTAACGATGTAATGTTAATAAATAAATTTATAAATCTCACAAAAAAAAAAAAAAATACACGAAGCGCGTCCTTCCGGCTCATAAGTTTTGGAACTCAGGATTGCGTTCGCGCTAACGTGACGAATTGTCAATAAAAAAAAAATGCGGCTGCTTTCGACCGAAAAGTATGATTTTGTGTGTGTTGGGATAAGAACCGAATGCGAATTCTGCCATGCGCCTACATTATATGGGCGCCAACGGCCATACCATGTTGAGTACACCGGTTCTCGTCCGATCACCGAAGTTAAGCAACATCGGGCGTGGTTAGTACTTGGATGGGTGACCACCTGGGAACACCACGTGCTGTTGGCTCCCTTTCATTTACCTTTTTTTTTTTATACCGCCCTCTTTCCATACCACCGTTCTGTTGGGACAAAGATTCTTGCTTAAGCATTTTAATCTACTGTAATGACCATAAGGTGCGAAATTGCAGTAAATATCTCAGTTTGAGGGAGAATGTGCTAACCAAGTTCGCCAGGAAGTCTTTGAAAACGACAAAACAGTACGAATCGGCAGATGTGTTCTGAAATACGTCAGCGCCTGTTGTTGTGTAGCGGTGTACAATTCCTACTTCGATATGTAATTATAAATATATTCCTTAGTCGTCTCGTCTCGTCTCGTCATCTCCTGCAGACGTTTCTTGTGCTTGCGCTGTTATATGGGCCACGACCCGAGCGGCAGCGAGCGGCAGCCGAGCAAAGTCGGGACAAGTCGGGACGGGGACAGGGACAGGAATGGTGCGAATGCACTGCAAATTACGCAAACACCTCGTCTGAGGCGAGGCGAGGAAGCTCACATCGCCAGCAGTGGCGCCCTCCAACAACACTCTGCCACACCCCGCACAGGCCATACGCCGGTCGGCCGCGCGCCAACCCTCCTGCGCTGGACACCAGGGACAAGATGCGTCTTCCGCGAGTGTCGAAGGCTGCACGCGCCAAGCGGATGACAGGAGGTGCAACGAGAAGCTGCGCGTCTCACACACACGGCGGCGCGCCCGCTAATTCGGCAGTCGCTCTGCTGGCACGTCGGATTGCAGAAGGAAGTGCTTACAATTACAACTCTGTTCGTGTTTTATGTTGTAAAGGTGTTAGCTTGTAACGATGTAATGTTAATAAATAAATTTATAAATCTCACAAAAAAAAAAAAAAATACACGAAGCGCGTCCTTCCGGCTCATAAGTTTTGGAACTCAGGATTGCGTTCGCGCTAACGTGACGAATTGTCAATAAAAAAAAAATGCGGCTGCTTTCGACCGAAAAGTATGATTTTGTGTGTGTTGGGATAAGAACCGAATGCGAATTCTGCCATGCGCCTACATTATATGGGCGCCAACGGCCATACCATGTTGAGTACACCGGTTCTCGTCCGATCTCCGAAGTTAAGCAACATCGGGCGTGGTTAGTACTTGCATGGGTGACCACCTGGGAACACCACGTGCTGTTGGCTCCCTTTCATTTACCTTTTTTTTTTTATACCGCCCTCTTTCCATACCACCGTTCTGTTGGGACAAAGATTCTTGCTTAAGCATTTTAATCTACTGTAATGACCATAAGGTGCGAAATTGCAGTAAATATCTCAGTTTGAGGGAGAATGTGCTAACCAAGTTCGCCAGGAAGTCTTTGAAAACGACAAAACAGTACGAATCGGCAGATGTGTTCTGAAATACGTCAGCGCCTGTTGTTGTGTAGCGGTGTACAATTCCTACTTCGATATGTAATTATCAATATATTCCTTAGTCGTCTCGTCTCGTCTCGTCATCTCCTGCAGACGTTTCTTGTGCTTGCGCTGTTATATGGGCCACGACCCGAGCGGCAGCGAGCGGCAGCCGAGCAAAGTCGGGACAAGTCGGGACGGGGACAGGGACAGGAATGGTGCGAATGCACTGCAAATTACGCAAACACCTCGTCTGAGGCGAGGCGAGGAAGCTCACATCGCCAGCAGTGGCGCCCTCCAACAACACTCTGCCACACCCCGCACAGGCCATACGCCGGTCGGCCGCGCGCCAACCCTCCTGCGCTGGACACCAGGGACAAGATGCGTCTTCCGCGAGTGTCGAAGGCTGCACGCGCCAAGCGGATGACAGGAGGTGCAACGAGAAGCTGCGCGTCTCACACACACGGCGGCGCGCCCGCTAATTCGGCAGTCGCTCTGCTGGCACGTCGGATTGCAGAAGGAAGTGCTTACAATTACAACTCTGTTCGTGTTTTATGTTGTAAAGGTGTTAGCTTGTAACGATGTAATGTTAATAAATAAATTTATAAATCTCACAAAAAAAAAAAAAAATACACGAAGCGCGTCCTTCCGGCTCATAAGTTTTGGAACTCAGGATTGCGTTCGCGCTAACGTGACGAATTGTCAATAAAAAAAAAATGCGGCTGCTTTCGACCGAAAAGTATGATTTTGTGTGTGTTGGGATAAGAACCGAATGCGAATTCTGCCATGCGCCTACATTATATGGGCGCCAACGGCCATACCATGTTGAGTACACCGGTTCTCGTCCGATCACCGAAGTTAAGCAACATCGGGCGTGGTTAGTACTTGGATGGGTGACCACCTGGGAACACCACGTGCTGTTGGCTCCCTTTCATTTACCTTTTTTTTTTTATACCGCCCTCTTTCCATACCACCGTTCTGTTGGGACAAAGATTCTTGCTTAAGCATTTTAATCTACTGTAATGACCATAAGGTGCGAAATTGCAGTAAATATCTCAGTTTGAGGGAGAATGTGCTAACCAAGTTCGCCAGGAAGTCTTTGAAAACGACAAAACAGTACGAATCGGCAGATGTGTTCTGAAATACGTCAGCGCCTGTTGTTGTGTAGCGGTGTACAATTCCTACTTCGATATGTAATTATAAATATATTCCTTAGTCGTCTCGTCTCGTCTCGTCATCTCCTGCAGACGTTTCTTGTGCTTGCGCTGTTATATGGGCCACGACCCGAGCGGCAGCGAGCGGCAGCCGAGCAAAGTCGGGACAAGTCGGGACGGGGACAGGGACAGGAATGGTGCGAATGCACTGCAAATTACGCAAACACCTCGTCTGAGGCGAGGCGAGGAAGCTCACATCGCCAGCAGTGGCGCCCTCCAACAACACTCTGCCACACCCCGCACAGGCCATACGCCGGTCGGCCGCGCGCCAACCCTCCTGCGCTGGACACCAGGGACAAGATGCGTCTTCCGCGAGTGTCGAAGGCTGCACGCGCCAAGCGGATGACAGGAGGTGCAACGAGAAGCTGCGCGTCTCACACACACGGCGGCGCGCCCGCTAATTCGGCAGTCGCTCTGCTGGCACGTCGGATTGCAGAAGGAAGTGCTTACAATTACAACTCTGTTCGTGTTTTATGTTGTAAAGGTGTTAGCTTGTAACGATGTAATGTTAATAAATAAATTTATAAATCTCACAAAAAAAAAAAAATACACGAAGCGCGTCCTTCCGGCTCATAAGTTTTGGAACTCAGGATTGCGTTCGCGCTAACGTGACGAATTGTCAATAAAAAAAAAATGCGGCTGCTTTCGACCGAAAAGTATGATTTTGTGTGTGTTGGGATAAGAACCGAATGCGAATTCTGCCATGCGCCTACATTATATGGGCGCCAACGGCCATACCATGTTGAGTACACCGGTTCTCGTCCGATCTCCGAAGTTAAGCAACATCGGGCGTGGTTAGTACTTGGATGGGTGACCACCTGGGAACACCACGTGCTGTTGGCTCCCTTTCATTTACCTTTTTTTTTTTATACCGCCCTCTTTCCATACCACCGTTCTGTTGGGACAAAGATTCTTGCTTAAGCATTTTAATCTACTGTAATGACCATAAGGTGCGAAATTGCAGTAAATATCTCAGTTTGAGGGAGAATGTGCTAACCAAGTTCGCCAGGAAGTCTTTGAAAACGACAAAACAGTACGAATCGGCAGATGTGTTCTGAAATACGTCAGCGCCTGTTGTTGTGTAGCGGTGTACAATTCCTACTTCGATATGTAATTATCAATATATTCCTTAGTCGTCTCGTCTCGTCTCGTCATCTCCTGCAGACGTTTCTTGTGCTTGCGCTGTTATATGGGCCACGACCCGAGCGGCAGCGAGCGGCAGCCGAGCAAAGTCGGGACAAGTCGGGACGGGGACAGGGACAGGAATGGTGCGAATGCACTGCAAATTACGCAAACACCTCGTCTGAGGCGAGGCGAGGAAGCTCACATCGCCAGCAGTGGCGCCCTCCAACAACACTCTGCCACACCCCGCACAGGCCATACGCCGGTCGGCCGCGCGCCAACCCTCCTGCGCTGGACACCAGGGACAAGATGCGTCTTCCGCGAGTGTCGAAGGCTGCACGCGCCAAGCGGATGACAGGAGGTGCAACGAGAAGCTGCGCGTCTCACACACACGGCGGCGCGCCCGCTAATTCGGCAGTCGCTCTGCTGGCACGTCGGATTGCAGAAGGAAGTGCTTACAATTACAACTCTGTTCGTGTTTTATGTTGTAAAGGTGTTAGCTTGTAACGATGTAATGTTAATAAATAAATTTATAAATCTCACAAAAAAAAAAAAATACACGAAGCGCGTCCTTCCGGCTCATAAGTTTTGGAACTCAGGATTGCGTTCGCGCTAACGTGACGAATTGTCAATAAAAAAAAAATGCGGCTGCTTTCGACCGAAAAGTATGATTTTGTGTGTGTTGGGATAAGAACCGAATGCGAATTCTGCCATGCGCCTACATTATATGGGCGCCAACGGCCATACCATGTTGAGTACACCGGTTCTCGTCCGATCTCCGAAGTTAAGCAACATCGGGCGTGGTTAGTACTTGGATGGGTGACCACCTGGGAACACCACGTGCTGTTGGCTCCCTTTCATTTACCTTTTTTTTTTATACCGCCCTCTTTCCATACCACCGTTCTGTTGGGACAAAGATTCTTGCTTAAGCATTTTAATCTACTGTAATGACCATAAGGTGCGAAATTGCAGTAAATATCTCAGTTTGAGGGAGAATGTGCTAACCAAGTTCGCCAGGAAGTCTTTGAAAACGACAAAACAGTACGAATCGGCAGATGTGTTCTGAAATACGTCAGCGCCTGTTGTTGTGTAGCGGTGTACAATTCCTACTTCGATATGTAATTATCAATATATTCCTTAGTCGTCTCGTCTCGTCTCGTCATCTCCTGCAGACGTTTCTTGTGCTTGCGCTGTTATATGGGCCACGACCCGAGCGGCAGCGAGCGGCAGCCGAGCAAAGTCGGGACAAGTCGGGACGGGGACAGGGACAGGAATGGTGCGAATGCACTGCAAATTACGCAAACACCTCGTCTGAGGCGAGGCGAGGAAGCTCACATCGCCAGCAGTGGCGCCCTCCAACAACACTCTGCCACACCCCGCACAGGCCATACGCCGGTCGGCCGCGCGCCAACCCTCCTGCGCTGGACACCAGGGACAAGATGCGTCTTCCGCGAGTGTCGAAGGCTGCACGCGCCAAGCGGATGACAGGAGGTGCAACGAGAAGCTGCGCGTCTCACACACACGGCGGCGCGCCCGCTAATTCGGCAGTCGCTCTGCTGGCACGTCGGATTGCAGAAGGAAGTGCTTACAATTACAACTCTGTTCGTGTTTTATGTTGTAAAGGTGTTAGCTTGTAACGATGTAATGTTAATAAATAAATTTATAAATCTCACAAAAAAAAAAAAATACACGAAGCGCGTCCTTCCGGCTCATAAGCTTTGGAACTCAGGATTGCGTTCGCGCTAACGTGACGAATTGTCAATAAAAAAAAAATGCGGCTGCTTTCGACCGAAAAGTATGATTTTGTGTGTGTTGGGATAAGAACCGAATGCGAATTCTGCCATGCGCCTACATTATATGGGCGCCAACGGCCATACCATGTTGAGTACACCGGTTCTCGTCCGATCTCCGAAGTTAAGCAACATCGGGCGTGGTTAGTACTTGGATGGGTGACCACCTGGGAACACCACGTGCTGTTGGCTCCCTTTCATTTACCTTTTTTTTTTTATACCGCCCTCTTTCCATACCACCGTTCTGTTGGGACAAAGATTCTTGCTTAAGCATTTTAATCTACTGTAATGACCATAAGGTGCGAAATTGCAGTAAATATCTCAGTTTGAGGGAGAATGTGCTAACCAAGTTCGCCAGGAAGTCTTTGAAAACGACAAAACAGTACGAATCGGCAGATGTGTTCTGAAATACGTCAGCGCCTGTTGTTGTGTAGCGGTGTACAATTCCTACTTCGATATGTAATTATCAATATATTCCTTAGTCGTCTCGTCTCGTCTCGTCATCTCCTGCAGACGTTTCTTGTGCTTGCGCTGTTATATGGGCCACGACCCGAGCGGCAGCGAGCGGCAGCCGAGCAAAGTCGGGACAAGTCGGGACGGGGACAGGGACAGGAATGGTGCGAATGCACTGCAAATTACGCAAACACCTCGTCTGAGGCGAGGCGAGGAAGCTCACATCGCCAGCAGTGGCGCCCTCCAACAACACTCTGCCACACCCCGCACAGGCCATACGCCGGTCGGCCGCGCGCCAACCCTCCTGCGCTGGACACCAGGGACAAGATGCGTCTTCCGCGAGTGTCGAAGGCTGCACGCGCCAAGCGGATGACAGGAGGTGCAACGAGAAGCTGCGCGTCTCACACACACGGCGGCGCGCCCGCTAATTCGGCAGTCGCTCTGCTGGCACGTCGGATTGCAGAAGGAAGTGCTTACAATTACAACTCTGTTCGTGTTTTATGTTGTAAAGGTGTTAGCTTGTAACGATGTAATGTTAATAAATAAATTTATAAATCTCACAAAAAAAAAAAAAATACACGAAGCGCGTCCTTCCGGCTCATAAGTTTTGGAACTCAGGATTGCGTTCGCGCTAACGTGACGAATTGTCAATAAAAAAAAAATGCGGCTGCTTTCGACCGAAAAGTATGATTTTGTGTGTGTTGGGATAAGAACCGAATGCGAATTCTGCCATGCGCCTACATTATATGGGCGCCAACGGCCATACCATGTTGAGTACACCGGTTCTCGTCCGATCACCGAAGTTAAGCAACATCGGGCGTGGTTAGTACTTGGATGGGTGACCACCTGGGAACACCACGTGCTGTTGGCTCCCTTTCATTTACCTTTTTTTTTTTATACCGCCCTCTTTCCATACCACCGTTCTGTTGGGACAAAGATTCTTGCTTAAGCATTTTAATCTACTGTAATGACCATAAGGTGCGAAATTGCAGTAAATATCTCAGTTTGAGGGAGAATGTGCTAACCAAGTTCGCCAGGAAGTCTTTGAAAACGACAAAACAGTACGAATCGGCAGATGTGTTCTGAAATACGTCAGCGCCTGTTGTTGTGTAGCGGTGTACAATTCCTACTTCGATATGTAATTATAAATATATTCCTTAGTCGTCTCGTCTCGTCTCGTCATCTCCTGCAGACGTTTCTTGTGCTTGCGCTGTTATATGGGCCACGACCCGAGCGGCAGCGAGCGGCAGCCGAGCAAAGTCGGGACAAGTCGGGACGGGGACAGGGACAGGAATGGTGCGAATGCACTGCAAATTACGCAAACACCTCGTCTGAGGCGAGGCGAGGAAGCTCACATCGCCAGCAGTGGCGCCCTCCAACAACACTCTGCCACACCCCGCACAGGCCATACGCCGGTCGGCCGCGCGCCAACCCTCCTGCGCTGGACACCAGGGACAAGATGCGTCTTCCGCGAGTGTCGAAGGCTGCACGCGCCAAGCGGATGACAGGAGGTGCAACGAGAAGCTGCGCGTCTCACACACACGGCGGCGCGCCCGCTAATTCGGCAGTCGCTCTGCTGGCACGTCGGATTGCAGAAGGAAGTGCTTACAATTACAACTCTGTTCGTGTTTTATGTTGTAAAGGTGTTAGCTTGTAACGATGTAATGTTAATAAATAAATTTATAAATCTCACAAAAAAAAAAAAAAATACACGAAGCGCGTCCTTCCGGCTCATAAGTTTTGGAACTCAGGATTGCGTTCGCGCTAACGTGACGAATTGTCAATAAAAAAAAAATGCGGCTGCTTTCGACCGAAAAGTATGATTTTGTGTGTGTTGGGATAAGAACCGAATGCGAATTCTGCCATGCGCCTACATTATATGGGCGCCAACGGCCATACCATGTTGAGTACACCGGTTCTCGTCCGATCTCCGAAGTTAAGCAACATCGGGCGTGGTTAGTACTTGCATGGGTGACCACCTGGGAACACCACGTGCTGTTGGCTCCCTTTCATTTACCTTTTTTTTTTTATACCGCCCTCTTTCCATACCACCGTTCTGTTGGGACAAAGATTCTTGCTTAAGCATTTTAATCTACTGTAATGACCATAAGGTGCGAAATTGCAGTAAATATCTCAGTTTGAGGGAGAATGTGCTAACCAAGTTCGCCAGGAAGTCTTTGAAAACGACAAAACAGTACGAATCGGCAGATGTGTTCTGAAATACGTCAGCGCCTGTTGTTGTGTAGCGGTGTACAATTCCTACTTCGATATGTAATTATCAATATATTCCTTAGTCGTCTCGTCTCGTCTCGTCATCTCCTGCAGACGTTTCTTGTGCTTGCGCTGTTATATGGGCCACGACCCGAGCGGCAGCGAGCGGCAGCCGAGCAAAGTCGGGACAAGTCGGGACGGGGACAGGGACAGGAATGGTGCGAATGCACTGCAAATTACGCAAACACCTCGTCTGAGGCGAGGCGAGGAAGCTCACATCGCCAGCAGTGGCGCCCTCCAACAACACTCTGCCACACCCCGCACAGGCCATACGCCGGTCGGCCGCGCGCCAACCCTCCTGCGCTGGACACCAGGGACAAGATGCGTCTTCCGCGAGTGTCGAAGGCTGCACGCGCCAAGCGGATGACAGGAGGTGCAACGAGAAGCTGCGCGTCTCACACACACGGCGGCGCGCCCGCTAATTCGGCAGTCGCTCTGCTGGCACGTCGGATTGCAGAAGGAAGTGCTTACAATTACAACTCTGTTCGTGTTTTATGTTGTAAAGGTGTTAGCTTGTAACGATGTAATGTTAATAAATAAATTTATAAATCTCACAAAAAAAAAAAAAATACACGAAGCGCGTCCTTCCGGCTCATAAGTTTTGGAACTCAGGATTGCGTTCGCGCTAACGTGACGAATTGTCAATAAAAAAAAAATGCGGCTGCTTTCGACCGAAAAGTATGATTTTGTGTGTGTTGGGATAAGAACCGAATGCGAATTCTGCCATGCGCCTACATTATATGGGCGCCAACGGCCATACCATGTTGAGTACACCGGTTCTCGTCCGATCACCGAAGTTAAGCAACATCGGGCGTGGTTAGTACTTGGATGGGTGACCACCTGGGAACACCACGTGCTGTTGGCTCCCTTTCATTTACCTTTTTTTTTTTATACCGCCCTCTTTCCATACCACCGTTCTGTTGGGACAAAGATTCTTGCTTAAGCATTTTAATCTACTGTAATGACCATAAGGTGCGAAATTGCAGTAAATATCTCAGTTTGAGGGAGAATGTGCTAACCAAGTTCGCCAGGAAGTCTTTGAAAACGACAAAACAGTACGAATCGGCAGATGTGTTCTGAAATACGTCAGCGCCTGTTGTTGTGTAGCGGTGTACAATTCCTACTTCGATATATAATTATAAATATATTCCTTAGTCGTCTCGTCTCGTCTCGTCATCTCCTGCAGACGTTTCTTGTGCTTGCGCTGTTATATGGGCCACGACCCGAGCGGCAGCGAGCGGCAGCCGAGCAAAGTCGGGACAAGTCGGGACGGGGACAGGGACAGGAATGGTGCGAATGCACTGCAAATTACGCAAACACCTCGTCTGAGGCGAGGCGAGGAAGCTCACATCGCCAGCAGTGGCGCCCTCCAACAACACTCTGCCACACCCCGCACAGGCCATACGCCGGTCGGCCGCGCGCCAACCCTCCTGCGCTGGACACCAGGGACAAGATGCGTCTTCCGCGAGTGTCGAAGGCTGCACGCGCCAAGCGGATGACAGGAGGTGCAACGAGAAGCTGCGCGTCTCACACACACGGCGGCGCGCCCGCTAATTCGGCAGTCGCTCTGCTGGCACGTCGGATTGCAGAAGGAAGTGCTTACAATTACAACTCTGTTCGTGTTTTATGTTGTAAAGGTGTTAGCTTGTAACGATGTAATGTTAATAAATAAATTTATAAATCTCACAAAAAAAAAAAAAATACACGAAGCGCGTCCTTCCGGCTCATAAGTTTTGGAACTCAGGATTGCGTTCGCGCTAACGTGACGAATTGTCAATAAAAAAAAAATGCGGCTGCTTTCGACCGAAAAGTATGATTTTGTGTGTGTTGGGATAAGAACCGAATGCGAATTCTGCCATGCGCCTACATTATATGGGCGCCAACGGCCATACCATGTTGAGTACACCGGTTCTCGTCCGATCACCGAAGTTAAGCAACATCGGGCGTGGTTAGTACTTGGATGGGTGACCACCTGGGAACACCACGTGCTGTTGGCTCCCTTTCATTTACCTTTTTTTTTTTATACCGCCCTCTTTCCATACCACCGTTCTGTTGGGACAAAGATTCTTGCTTAAGCATTTTAATCTACTGTAATGACCATAAGGTGCGAAATTGCAGTAAATATCTCAGTTTGAGGGAGAATGTGCTAACCAAGTTCGCCAGGAAGTCTTTGAAAACGACAAAACAGTACGAATCGGCAGATGTGTTCTGAAATACGTCAGCGCCTGTTGTTGTGTAGCGGTGTACAATTCCTACTTCGATATGTAATTATAAATATATTCCTTAGTCGTCTCGTCTCGTCTCGTCATCTCCTGCAGACGTTTCTTGTGCTTGCGCTGTTATATGGGCCACGACCCGAGCGGCAGCGAGCGGCAGCCGAGCAAAGTCGGGACAAGTCGGGACGGGGACAGGGACAGGAATGGTGCGAATGCACTGCAAATTACGCAAACACCTCGTCTGAGGCGAGGCGAGGAAGCTCACATCGCCAGCAGTGGCGCCCTCCAACAACACTCTGCCACACCCCGCACAGGCCATACGCCGGTCGGCCGCGCGCCAACCCTCCTGCGCTGGACACCAGGGACAAGATGCGTCTTCCGCGAGTGTCGAAGGCTGCACGCGCCAAGCGGATGACAGGAGGTGCAACGAGAAGCTGCGCGTCTCACACACACGGCGGCGCGCCCGCTAATTCGGCAGTCGCTCTGCTGGCACGTCGGATTGCAGAAGGAAGTGCTTACAATTACAACTCTGTTCGTGTTTTATGTTGTAAAGGTGTTAGCTTGTAACGATGTAATGTTAATAAATAAATTTATAAATCTCACAAAAAAAAAAAAATACACGAAGCGCGTCCTTCCGGCTCATAAGTTTTGGAACTCAGGATTGCGTTCGCGCTAACGTGACGAATTGTCAATAAAAAAAAAATGCGGCTGCTTTCGACCGAAAAGTATGATTTTGTGTGTGTTGGGATAAGAACCGAATGCGAATTCTGCCATGCGCCTACATTATATGGGCGCCAACGGCCATACAATGTTGAGTACACCGGTTCTCGTCCGATCTCCGAAGTTAAGCAACATCGGGCGTGGTTAGTACTTGGATGGGTGACCACCTGGGAACACCACGTGCTGTTGGCTCCCTTTCATTTACCTTTTTTTTTTTATACCGCCCTCTTTCCATACCACCGTTCTGTTGGGACAAAGATTCTTGCTTAAGCATTTTAATCTACTGTAATGACCATAAGGTGCGAAATTGCAGTAAATATCTCAGTTTGAGGGAGAATGTGCTAACCAAGTTCGCCAGGAAGTCTTTGAAAACGACAAAACAGTACGAATCGGCAGATGTGTTCTGAAATACGTCAGCGCCTGTTGTTGTGTAGCGGTGTACAATTCCTACTTCGATATGTAATTATCAATATATTCCTTAGTCGTCTCGTCTCGTCTCGTCATCTCCTGCAGACGTTTCTTGTGCTTGCGCTGTTATATGGGCCACGACCCGAGCGGCAGCGAGCGGCAGCCGAGCAAAGTCGGGACAAGTCGGGACGGGGACAGGGACAGGAATGGTGCGAATGCACTGCAAATTACGCAAACACCTCGTCTGAGGCGAGGCGAGGAAGCTCACATCGCCAGCAGTGGCGCCCTCCAACAACACTCTGCCACACCCCGCACAGGCCATACGCCGGTCGGCCGCGCGCCAACCCTCCTGCGCTGGACACCAGGGACAAGATGCGTCTTCCGCGAGTGTCGAAGGCTGCACGCGCCAAGCGGATGACAGGAGGTGCAACGAGAAGCTGCGCGTCTCACACACACGGCGGCGCGCCCGCTA
Organism: Schistocerca americana; assembly: GCF_021461395.2. Lineage (NCBI taxonomy): Eukaryota > Metazoa > Arthropoda > Insecta > Orthoptera > Acrididae > Schistocerca > Schistocerca americana. The sequence continues at coordinate 300,178 of NW_025725253.1, forward strand.
ATTCGGCAGTCGCTCTGCTGGCACGTCGGATTGCAGAAGGAAGTGCTTACAATTACAACTCTGTTCGTGTTTTATGTTGTAAAGGTGTTAGCTTGTAACGATGTAATGTTAATAAATAAATTTATAAATCTCACAAAAAAAAAAAAATACACGAAGCGCGTCCTTCCGGCTCATAAGTTTTGGAACTCAGGATTGCGTTCGCGCTAACGTGACGAATTGTCAATAAAAAAAAAATGCGGCTGCTTTCGACCGAAAAGTATGATTTTGTGTGTGTTGGGATAAGAACCGAATGCGAATTCTGCCATGCGCCTACATTATATGGGCGCCAACGGCCATACCATGTTGAGTACACCGGTTCTCGTCCGATCTCCGAAGTTAAGCAACATCGGGCGTGGTTAGTACTTGGATGGGTGACCACCTGGGAACACCACGTGCTGTTGGCTCCCTTTCATTTACCTTTTTTTTTTTATACCGCCCTCTTTCCATACCACCGTTCTGTTGGGACAAAGATTCTTGCTTAAGCATTTTAATCTACTGTAATGACCATAAGGTGCGAAATTGCAGTAAATATCTCAGTTTGAGGGAGAATGTGCTAACCAAGTTCGCCAGGAAGTCTTTGAAAACGACAAAACAGTACGAATCGGCAGATGTGTTCTGAAATACGTCAGCGCCTGTTGTTGTGTAGCGGTGTACAATTCCTACTTCGATATGTAATTATCAATATATTCCTTAGTCGTCTCGTCTCGTCTCGTCATCTCCTGCAGACGTTTCTTGTGCTTGCGCTGTTATATGGGCCACGACCCGAGCGGCAGCGAGCGGCAGCCGAGCAAAGTCGGGACAAGTCGGGACGGGGACAGGGACAGGAATGGTGCGAATGCACTGCAAATTACGCAAACACCTCGTCTGAGGCGAGGCGAGGAAGCTCACATCGCCAGCAGTGGCGCCCTCCAACAACACTCTGCCACACCCCGCACAGGCCATACGCCGGTCGGCCGCGCGCCAACCCTCCTGCGCTGGACACCAGGGACAAGATGCGTCTTCCGCGAGTGTCGAAGGCTGCACGCGCCAAGCGGATGACAGGAGGTGCAACGAGAAGCTGCGCGTCTCACACACACGGCGGCGCGCCCGCTAATTCGGCAGTCGCTCTGCTGGCACGTCGGATTGCAGAAGGAAGTGCTTACAATTACAACTCTGTTCGTGTTTTATGTTGTAAAGGTGTTAGCTTGTAACGATGTAATGTTAATAAATAAATTTATAAATCTCACAAAAAAAAAAAAATACACGAAGCGCGTCCTTCCGGCTCATAAGCTTTGGAACTCAGGATTGCGTTCGCGCTAACGTGACGAATTGTCAATAAAAAAAAAATGCGGCTGCTTTCGACCGAAAAGTATGATTTTGTGTGTGTTGGGATAAGAACCGAATGCGAATTCTGCCATGCGCCTACATTATATGGGCGCCAACGGCCATACCATGTTGAGTACACCGGTTCTCGTCCGATCTCCGAAGTTAAGCAACATCGGGCGTGGTTAGTACTTGGATGGGTGACCACCTGGGAACACCACGTGCTGTTGGCTCCCTTTCATTTACCTTTTTTTTTTTATACCGCCCTCTTTCCATACCACCGTTCTGTTGGGACAAAGATTCTTGCTTAAGCATTTTAATCTACTGTAATGACCATAAGGTGCGAAATTGCAGTAAATATCTCAGTTTGAGGGAGAATGTGCTAACCAAGTTCGCCAGGAAGTCTTTGAAAACGACAAAACAGTACGAATCGGCAGATGTGTTCTGAAATACGTCAGCGCCTGTTGTTGTGTAGCGGTGTACAATTCCTACTTCGATATGTAATTATCAATATATTCCTTAGTCGTCTCGTCTCGTCTCGTCATCTCCTGCAGACGTTTCTTGTGCTTGCGCTGTTATATGGGCCACGACCCGAGCGGCAGCGAGCGGCAGCCGAGCAAAGTCGGGACAAGTCGGGACGGGGACAGGGACAGGAATGGTGCGAATGCACTGCAAATTACGCAAACACCTCGTCTGAGGCGAGGCGAGGAAGCTCACATCGCCAGCAGTGGCGCCCTCCAACAACACTCTGCCACACCCCGCACAGGCCATACGCCGGTCGGCCGCGCGCCAACCCTCCTGCGCTGGACACCAGGGACAAGATGCGTCTTCCGCGAGTGTCGAAGGCTGCACGCGCCAAGCGGATGACAGGAGGTGCAACGAGAAGCTGCGCGTCTCACACACACGGCGGCGCGCCCGCTAATTCGGCAGTCGCTCTGCTGGCACGTCGGATTGCAGAAGGAAGTGCTTACAATTACAACTCTGTTCGTGTTTTATGTTGTAAAGGTGTTAGCTTGTAACGATGTAATGTTAATAAATAAATTTATAAATCTCACAAAAAAAAAAAAATACACGAAGCGCGTCCTTCCGGCTCATAAGTTTTGGAACTCAGGATTGCGTTCGCGCTAACGTGACGAATTGTCAATAAAAAAAAAATGCGGCTGCTTTCGACCGAAAAGTATGATTTTGTGTGTGTTGGGATAAGAACCGAATGCGAATTCTGCCATGCGCCTACATTATATGGGCGCCAACGGCCATACCATGTTGAGTACACCGGTTCTCGTCCGATCTCCGAAGTTAAGCAACATCGGGCGTGGTTAGTACTTGGATGGGTGACCACCTGGGAACACCACGTGCTGTTGGCTCCCTTTCATTTACCTTTTTTTTTTTATACCGCCCTCTTTCCATACCACCGTTCTGTTGGGACAAAGATTCTTGCTTAAGCATTTTAATCTACTGTAATGACCATAAGGTGCGAAATTGCAGTAAATATCTCAGTTTGAGGGAGAATGTGCTAACCAAGTTCGCCAGGAAGTCTTTGAAAACGACAAAACAGTACGAATCGGCAGATGTGTTCTGAAATACGTCAGCGCCTGTTGTTGTGTAGCGGTGTACAATTCCTACTTCGATATGTAATTATCAATATATTCCTTAGTCGTCTCGTCTCGTCTCGTCATCTCCTGCAGACGTTTCTTGTGCTTGCGCTGTTATATGGGCCACGACCCGAGCGGCAGCGAGCGGCAGCCGAGCAAAGTCGGGACAAGTCGGGACGGGGACAGGGACAGGAATGGTGCGAATGCACTGCAAATTACGCAAACACCTCGTCTGAGGCGAGGCGAGGAAGCTCACATCGCCAGCAGTGGCGCCCTCCAACAACACTCTGCCACACCCCGCACAGGCCATACGCCGGTCGGCCGCGCGCCAACCCTCCTGCGCTGGACACCAGGGACAAGATGCGTCTTCCGCGAGTGTCGAAGGCTGCACGCGCCAAGCGGATGACAGGAGGTGCAACGAGAAGCTGCGCGTCTCACACACACGGCGGCGCGCCCGCTAATTCGGCAGTCGCTCTGCTGGCACGTCGGATTGCAGAAGGAAGTGCTTACAATTACAACTCTGTTCGTGTTTTATGTTGTAAAGGTGTTAGCTTGTAACGATGTAATGTTAATAAATAAATTTATAAATCTCACAAAAAAAAAAAAAAATACACGAAGCGCGTCCTTCCGGCTCATAAGTTTTGGAACTCAGGATTGCGTTCGCGCTAACGTGACGAATTGTCAATAAAAAAAAAATGCGGCTGCTTTCGACCGAAAAGTATGATTTTGTGTGTGTTGGGATAAGAACCGAATGCGAATTCTGCCATGCGCCTACATTATATGGGCGCCAACGGCCATACCATGTTGAGTACACCGGTTCTCGTCCGATCTCCGAAGTTAAGCAACATCGGGCGTGGTTAGTACTTGGATGGGTGACCACCTGGGAACACCACGTGCTGTTGGCTCCCTTTCATTTACCTTTTTTTTTTTATACCGCCCTCTTTCCATACCACCGTTCTGTTGGGACAAAGATTCTTGCTTAAGCATTTTAATCTACTGTAATGACCATAAGGTGCGAAATTGCAGTAAATATCTCAGTTTGAGGGAGAATGTGCTAACCAAGTTCGCCAGGAAGTCTTTGAAAACGACAAAACAGTACGAATCGGCAGATGTGTTCTGAAATACGTCAGCGCCTGTTGTTGTGTAGCGGTGTACAATTCCTACTTCGATATGTAATTATCAATATATTCCTTAGTCGTCTCGTCTCGTCTCGTCATCTCCTGCAGACGTTTCTTGTGCTTGCGCTGTTATATGGGCCACGACCCGAGCGGCAGCGAGCGGCAGCCGAGCAAAGTCGGGACAAGTCGGGACGGGGACAGGGACAGGAATGGTGCGAATGCACTGCAAATTACGCAAACACCTCGTCTGAGGCGAGGCGAGGAAGCTCACATCGCCAGCAGTGGCGCCCTCCAACAACACTCTGCCACACCCCGCACAGGCCATACGCCGGTCGGCCGCGCGCCAACCCTCCTGCGCTGGACACCAGGGACAAGATGCGTCTTCCGCGAGTGTCGAAGGCTGCACGCGCCAAGCGGATGACAGGAGGTGCAACGAGAAGCTGCGCGTCTCACACACACGGCGGCGCGCCCGCTAATTCGGCAGTCGCTCTGCTGGCACGTCGGATTGCAGAAGGAAGTGCTTACAATTACAACTCTGTTCGTGTTTTATGTTGTAAAGGTGTTAGCTTGTAACGATGTAATGTTAATAAATAAATTTATAAATCTCACAAAAAAAAAAAAATACACGAAGCGCGTCCTTCCGGCTCATAAGTTTTGGAACTCAGGATTGCGTTCGCGCTAACGTGACGAATTGTCAATAAAAAAAAAATGCGGCTGCTTTCGACCGAAAAGTATGATTTTGTGTGTGTTGGGATAAGAACCGAATGCGAATTCTGCCATGCGCCTACATTATATGGGCGCCAACGGCCATACCATGTTGAGTACACCGGTTCTCGTCCGATCTCCGAAGTTAAGCAACATCGGGCGTGGTTAGTACTTGGATGGGTGACCACCTGGGAACACCACGTGCTGTTGGCTCCCTTTCATTTACCTTTTTTTTTTTATACCGCCCTCTTTCCATACCACCGTTCTGTTGGGACAAAGATTCTTGCTTAAGCATTTTAATCTACTGTAATGACCATAAGGTGCGAAATTGCAGTAAATATCTCAGTTTGAGGGAGAATGTGCTAACCAAGTTCGCCAGGAAGTCTTTGAAAACGACAAAACAGTACGAATCGGCAGATGTGTTCTGAAATACGTCAGCGCCTGTTGTTGTGTAGCGGTGTACAATTCCTACTTCGATATGTAATTATCAATATATTCCTTAGTCGTCTCGTCTCGTCTCGTCATCTCCTGCAGACGTTTCTTGTGCTTGCGCTGTTATATGGGCCACGACCCGAGCGGCAGCGAGCGGCAGCCGAGCAAAGTCGGGACAAGTCGGGACGGGGACAGGGACAGGAATGGTGCGAATGCACTGCAAATTACGCAAACACCTCGTCTGAGGCGAGGCGAGGAAGCTCACATCGCCAGCAGTGGCGCCCTCCAACAACACTCTGCCACACCCCGCACAGGCCATACGCCGGTCGGCCGCGCGCCAACCCTCCTGCGCTGGACACCAGGGACAAAATGCGTCTTCCGCGAGTGTCGAAGGCTGCACGCGCCAAGCGGATGACAGGAGGTGCAACGAGAAGCTGCGCGTCTCACACACACGGCGGCGCGCCCGCTAATTCGGCAGTCGCTCTGCTGGCACGTCGGATTGCAGAAGGAAGTGCTTACAATTACAACTCTGTTCGTGTTTTATGTTGTAAAGGTGTTAGCTTGTAACGATGTAATGTTAATAAATAAATTTATAAATCTCACAAAAAAAAAAAAATACACGAAGCGCGTCCTTCCGGCTCATAAGCTTTGGAACTCAGGATTGCGTTCGCGCTAACGTGACGAATTGTCAATAAAAAAAAAATGCGGCTGCTTTCGACCGAAAAGTATGATTTTGTGTGTGTTGGGATAAGAACCGAATGCGAATTCTGCCATGCGCCTACATTATATGGGCGCCAACGGCCATACCATGTTGAGTACACCGGTTCTCGTCCGATCTCCGAAGTTAAGCAACATCGGGCGTGGTTAGTACTTGGATGGGTGACCACCTGGGAACACCACGTGCTGTTGGCTCCCTTTCATTTACCTTTTTTTTTTTATACCGCCCTCTTTCCATACCACCGTTCTGTTGGGACAAAGATTCTTGCTTAAGCATTTTAATCTACTGTAATGACCATAAGGTGCGAAATTGCAGTAAATATCTCAGTTTGAGGGAGAATGTGCTAACCAAGTTCGCCAGGAAGTCTTTGAAAACGACAAAACAGTACGAATCGGCAGATGTGTTCTGAAATACGTCAGCGCCTGTTGTTGTGTAGCGGTGTACAATTCCTACTTCGATATGTAATTATCAATATATTCCTTAGTCGTCTCGTCTCGTCTCGTCATCTCCTGCAGACGTTTCTTGTGCTTGCGCTGTTATATGGGCCACGACCCGAGCGGCAGCGAGCGGCAGCCGAGCAAAGTCGGGACAAGTCGGGACGGGGACAGGGACAGGAATGGTGCGAATGCACTGCAAATTACGCAAACACCTCGTCTGAGGCGAGGCGAGGAAGCTCACATCGCCAGCAGTGGCGCCCTCCAACAACACTCTGCCACACCCCGCACAGGCCATACGCCGGTCGGCCGCGCGCCAACCCTCCTGCGCTGGACACCAGGGACAAGATGCGTCTTCCGCGAGTGTCGAAGGCTGCACGCGCCAAGCGGATGACAGGAGGTGCAACGAGAAGCTGCGCGTCTCACACACACGGCGGCGCGCCCGCTAATTCGGCAGTCGCTCTGCTGGCACGTCGGATTGCAGAAGGAAGTGCTTACAATTACAACTCTGTTCGTGTTTTATGTTGTAAAGGTGTTAGCTTGTAACGATGTAATGTTAATAAATAAATTTATAAATCTCACAAAAAAAAAAAAATACACGAAGCGCGTCCTTCCGGCTCATAAGTTTTGGAACTCAGGATTGCGTTCGCGCTAACGTGACGAATTGTCAATAAAAAAAAAATGCGGCTGCTTTCGACCGAAAAGTATGATTTTGTGTGTGTTGGGATAAGAACCGAATGCGAATTCTGCCATGCGCCTACATTATATGGGCGCCAACGGCCATACCATGTTGAGTACACCGGTTCTCGTCCGATCTCCGAAGTTAAGCAACATCGGGCGTGGTTAGTACTTGGATGGGTGACCACCTGGGAACACCACGTGCTGTTGGCTCCCTTTCATTTACCTTTTTTTTTTTATACCGCCCTCTTTCCATACCACCGTTCTGTTGGGACAAAGATTCTTGCTTAAGCATTTTAATCTACTGTAATGACCATAAGGTGCGAAATTGCAGTAAATATCTCAGTTTGAGGGAGAATGTGCTAACCAAGTTCGCCAGGAAGTCTTTGAAAACGACAAAACAGTACGAATCGGCAGATGTGTTCTGAAATACGTCAGCGCCTGTTGTTGTGTAGCGGTGTACAATTCCTACTTCGATATGTAATTATCAATATATTCCTTAGTCGTCTCGTCTCGTCTCGTCATCTCCTGCAGACGTTTCTTGTGCTTGCGCTGTTATATGGGCCACGACCCGAGCGGCAGCGAGCGGCAGCCGAGCAAAGTCGGGACAAGTCGGGACGGGGACAGGGACAGGAATGGTGCGAATGCACTGCAAATTACGCAAACACCTCGTCTGAGGCGAGGCGAGGAAGCTCACATCGCCAGCAGTGGCGCCCTCCAACAACACTCTGCCACACCCCGCACAGGCCATACGCCGGTCGGCCGCGCGCCAACCCTCCTGCGCTGGACACCAGGGACAAGATGCGTCTTCCGCGAGTGTCGAAGGCTGCACGCGCCAAGCGGATGACAGGAGGTGCAACGAGAAGCTGCGCGTCTCACACACACGGCGGCGCGCCCGCTAATTCGGCAGTCGCTCTGCTGGCACGTCGGATTGCAGAAGGAAGTGCTTACAATTACAACTCTGTTCGTGTTTTATGTTGTAAAGGTGTTAGCTTGTAACGATGTAATGTTAATAAATAAATTTATAAATCTCACAAAAAAAAAAAATACACGAAGCGCGTCCTTCCGGCTCATAAGCTTTGGAACTCAGGATTGCGTTCGCGCTAACGTGACGAATTGTCAATAAAAAAAAAATGCGGCTGCTTTCGACCGAAAAGTATGATTTTGTGTGTGTTGGGATAAGAACCGAATGCGAATTCTGCCATGCGCCTACATTATATGGGCGCCAACGGCCATACCATGTTGAGTACACCGGTTCTCGTCCGATCTCCGAAGTTAAGCAACATCGGGCGTGGTTAGTACTTGGATGGGTGACCACCTGGGAACACCACGTGCTGTTGGCTCCCTTTCATTTACCTTTTTTTTTTATACCGCCCTCTTTCCATACCACCGTTCTGTTGGGACAAAGATTCTTGCTTAAGCATTTTAATCTACTGTAATGACCATAAGGTGCGAAATTGCAGTAAATATCTCAGTTTGAGGGAGAATGTGCTAACCAAGTTCGCCAGGAAGTCTTTGAAAACGACAAAACAGTACGAATCGGCAGATGTGTTCTGAAATACGTCAGCGCCTGTTGTTGTGTAGCGGTGTACAATTCCTACTTCGATATGTAATTATCAATATATTCCTTAGTCGTCTCGTCTCGTCTCGTCATCTCCTGCAGACGTTTCTTGTGCTTGCGCTGTTATATGGGCCACGACCCGAGCGGCAGCGAGCGGCAGCCGAGCAAAGTCGGGACAAGTCGGGACGGGGACAGGGACAGGAATGGTGCGAATGCACTGCAAATTACGCAAACACCTCGTCTGAGGCGAGGCGAGGAAGCTCACATCGCCAGCAGTGGCGCCCTCCAACAACACTCTGCCACACCCCGCACAGGCCATACGCCGGTCGGCCGCGCGCCAACCCTCCTGCGCTGGACACCAGGGACAAGATGCGTCTTCCGCGAGTGTCGAAGGCTGCACGCGCCAAGCGGATGACAGGAGGTGCAACGAGAAGCTGCGCGTCTCACACACACGGCGGCGCGCCCGCTAATTCGGCAGTCGCTCTGCTGGCACGTCGGATTGCAGAAGGAAGTGCTTACAATTACAACTCTGTTCGTGTTTTATGTTGTAAAGGTGTTAGCTTGTAACGATGTAATGTTAATAAATAAATTTATAAATCTCACAAAAAAAAAAAATACACGAAGCGCGTCCTTCCGGCTCATAAGCTTTGGAACTCAGGATTGCGTTCGCGCTAACGTGACGAATTGTCAATAAAAAAAAAATGCGGCTGCTTTCGACCGAAAAGTATGATTTTGTGTGTGTTGGGATAAGAACCGAATGCGAATTCTGCCATGCGCCTACATTATATGGGCGCCAACGGCCATACCATGTTGAGTACACCGGTTCTCGTCCGATCTCCGAAGTTAAGCAACATCGGGCGTGGTTAGTACTTGGATGGGTGACCACCTGGGAACACCACGTGCTGTTGGCTCCCTTTCATTTACCTTTTTTTTTTATACCGCCCTCTTTCCATACCACCGTTCTGTTGGGACAAAGATTCTTGCTTAAGCATTTTAATCTACTGTAATGACCATAAGGTGCGAAATTGCAGTAAATATCTCAGTTTGAGGGAGAATGTGCTAACCAAGTTCGCCAGGAAGTCTTTGAAAACGACAAAACAGTACGAATCGGCAGATGTGTTCTGAAATACGTCAGCGCCTGTTGTTGTGTAGCGGTGTACAATTCCTACTTCGATATGTAATTATCAATATATTCCTTAGTCGTCTCGTCTCGTCTCGTCATCTCCTGCAGACGTTTCTTGTGCTTGCGCTGTTATATGGGCCACGACCCGAGCGGCAGCGAGCGGCAGCCGAGCAAAGTCGGGACAAGTCGGGACGGGGACAGGGACAGGAATGGTGCGAATGCACTGCAAATTACGCAAACACCTCGTCTGAGGCGAGGCGAGGAAGCTCACATCGCCAGCAGTGGCGCCCTCCAACAACACTCTGCCACACCCCGCACAGGCCATACGCCGGTCGGCCGCGCGCCAACCCTCCTGCGCTGGACACCAGGGACAAGATGCGTCTTCCGCGAGTGTCGAAGGCTGCACGCGCCAAGCGGATGACAGGAGGTGCAACGAGAAGCTGCGCGTCTCACACACACGGCGGCGCGCCCGCTAATTCGGCAGTCGCTCTGCTGGCACGTCGGATTGCAGAAGGAAGTGCTTACAATTACAACTCTGTTCGTGTTTTATGTTGTAAAGGTGTTAGCTTGTAACGATGTAATGTTAATAAATAAATTTATAAATCTCACAAAAAAAAAAAAAAATACACGAAGCGCGTCCTTCCGGCTCATAAGTTTTGGAACTCAGGATTGCGTTCGCGCTAACGTGACGAATTGTCAATAAAAAAAAAATGCGGCTGCTTTCGACCGAAAAGTATGATTTTGTGTGTGTTGGGATAAGAACCGAATGCGAATTCTGCCATGCGCCTACATTATATGGGCGCCAACGGCCATACCATGTTGAGTACACCGGTTCTCGTCCGATCTCCGAAGTTAAGCAACATCGGGCGTGGTTAGTACTTGGATGGGTGACCACCTGGGAACACAACGTGCTGTTGGCTCCCTTTCATTTACCTTTTTTTTTTTATACCGCCCTCTTTCCATACCACCGTTCTGTTGGGACAAAGATTCTTGCTTAAGCATTTTAATCTACTGTAATGACCATAAGGTGCGAAATTGCAGTAAATATCTCAGTTTGAGGGAGAATGTGCTAACCAAGTTCGCCAGGAAGTCTTTGAAAACGACAAAACAGTACGAATCGGCAGATGTGTTCTGAAATACGTCAGCGCCTGTTGTTGTGTAGCGGTGTACAATTCCTACTTCGATATGTAATTATCAATATATTCCTTAGTCGTCTCGTCTCGTCTCGTCATCTCCTGCAGACGTTTCTTGTGCTTGCGCTGTTATATGGGCCACGACCCGAGCGGCAGCGAGCGGCAGCCGAGCAAAGTCGGGACAAGTCGGGACGGGGACAGGGACAGGAATGGTGCGAATGCACTGCAAATTACGCAAACACCTCGTCTGAGGCGAGGCGAGGAAGCTCACATCGCCAGCAGTGGCGCCCTCCAACAACACTCTGCCACACCCCGCACAGGCCATACGCCGGTCGGCCGCGCGCCAACCCTCCTGCGCTGGACACCAGGGACAAGATGCGTCTTCCGCGAGTGTCGAAGGCTGCACGCGCCAAGCGGATGACAGGAGGTGCAACGAGAAGCTGCGCGTCTCACACACACGGCGGCGCGCCCGCTAATTCGGCAGTCGCTCTGCTGGCACGTCGGATTGCAGAAGGAAGTGCTTACAATTACAACTCTGTTCGTGTTTTATGTTGTAAAGGTGTTAGCTTGTAACGATGTAATGTTAATAAATAAATTTATAAATCTCACAAAAAAAAAAAAATACACGAAGCGCGTCCTTCCGGCTCATAAGCTTTGGAACTCAGGATTGCGTTCGCGCTAACGTGACGAATTGTCAATAAAAAAAAAATGCGGCTGCTTTCGACCGAAAAGTATGATTTTGTGTGTGTTGGGATAAGAACCGAATGCGAATTCTGCCATGCGCCTACATTATATGGGCGCCAACGGCCATACCATGTTGAGTACACCGGTTCTCGTCCGATCTCCGAAGTTAAGCAACATCGGGCGTGGTTAGTACTTGGATGGGTGACCACCTGGGAACACCACGTGCTGTTGGCTCCCTTTCATTTACCTTTTTTTTTTATACCGCCCTCTTTCCATACCACCGTTCTGTTGGGACAAAGATTCTTGCTTAAGCATTTTAATCTACTGTAATGACCATAAGGTGCGAAATTGCAGTAAATATCTCAGTTTGAGGGAGAATGTGCTAACCAAGTTCGCCAGGAAGTCTTTGAAAACGACAAAACAGTACGAATCGGCAGATGTGTTCTGAAATACGTCAGCGCCTGTTGTTGTGTAGCGGTGTACAATTCCTACTTCGATATGTAATTATCAATATATTCCTTAGTCGTCTCGTCTCGTCTCGTCATCTCCTGCAGACGTTTCTTGTGCTTGCGCTGTTATATGGGCCACGACCCGAGCGGCAGCGAGCGGCAGCCGAGCAAAGTCGGGACAAGTCGGGACGGGGACAGGGACAGGAATGGTGCGAATGCACTGCAAATTACGCAAACACCTCGTCTGAGGCGAGGCGAGGAAGCTCACATCGCCAGCAGTGGCGCCCTCCAACAACACTCTGCCACACCCCGCACAGGCCATACGCCGGTCGGCCGCGCGCCAACCCTCCTGCGCTGGACACCAGGGACAAGATGCGTCTTCCGCGAGTGTCGAAGGCTGCACGCGCCAAGCGGATGACAGGAGGTGCAACGAGAAGCTGCGCGTCTCACACACACGGCGGCGCGCCCGCTAATTCGGCAGTCGCTCTGCTGGCACGTCGGATTGCAGAAGGAAGTGCTTACAATTACAACTCTGTTCGTGTTTTATGTTGTAAAGGTGTTAGCTTGTAACGATGTAATGTTAATAAATAAATTTATAAATCTCACAAAAAAAAAAAAAAATACACGAAGCGCGTCCTTCCGGCTCATAAGTTTTGGAACTCAGGATTGCGTTCGCGCTAACGTGACGAATTGTCAATAAAAAAAAAATGCGGCTGCTTTCGACCGAAAAGTATGATTTTGTGTGTGTTGGGATAAGAACCGAATGCGAATTCTGCCATGCGCCTACATTATATGGGCGCCAACGGCCATACCATGTTGAGTACACCGGTTCTCGTCCGATCTCCGAAGTTAAGCAACATCGGGCGTGGTTAGTACTTGGATGGGTGACCACCTGGGAACACAACGTGCTGTTGGCTCCCTTTCATTTACCTTTTTTTTTTTATACCGCCCTCTTTCCATACCACCGTTCTGTTGGGACAAAGATTCTTGCTTAAGCATTTTAATCTACTGTAATGACCATAAGGTGCGAAATTGCAGTAAATATCTCAGTTTGAGGGAGAATGTGCTAACCAAGTTCGCCAGGAAGTCTTTGAAAACGACAAAACAGTACGAATCGGCAGATGTGTTCTGAAATACGTCAGCGCCTGTTGTTGTGTAGCGGTGTACAATTCCTACTTCGATATGTAATTATCAATATATTCCTTAGTCGTCTCGTCTCGTCTCGTCATCTCCTGCAGACGTTTCTTGTGCTTGCGCTGTTATATGGGCCACGACCCGAGCGGCAGCGAGCGGCAGCCGAGCAAAGTCGGGACAAGTCGGGACGGGGACAGGGACAGGAATGGTGCGAATGCACTGCAAATTACGCAAACACCTCGTCTGAGGCGAGGCGAGGAAGCTCACATCGCCAGCAGTGGCGCCCTCCAACAACACTCTGCCACACCCCGCACAGGCCATACGCCGGTCGGCCGCGCGCCAACCCTCCTGCGCTGGACACCAGGGACAAGATGCGTCTTCCGCGAGTGTCGAAGGCTGCACGCGCCAAGCGGATGACAGGAGGTGCAACGAGAAGCTGCGCGTCTCACACACACGGCGGCGCGCCCGCTAATTCGGCAGTCGCTCTGCTGGCACGTCGGGTTGCAGAAGGAAGTGCTTACAATTACAACTCTGTTCGTGTTTTATGTTGTAAAGGTGTTAGCTTGTAACGATGTAATGTTAATAAATAAATTTATAAATCTCACAAAAAAAAAAAAATACACGAAGCGCGTCCTTCCGGCTCATAAGTTTTGGAACTCAGGATTGCGTTCGCGCTAACGTGACGAATTGTCAATAAAAAAAAAATATACCATGTTGAGTACACCGGTTCTCGTCCGATCACCGAAGTTAAGCAACATCGGGCGTGGTTAGTACTTGGATGGGTGACCACCTGGGAACACCACGTGCTGTTGGCTCCCTTTCATTTACCTTTTTTTTTTTAATAACCGCCCTCTTTTCCATACCACCGTTCTGTTGTGACAAAGATTCTTGCTTAAGCATTTTAATCTACTGTAATGACCATAAGGTGCGAAATTGCAGTAAATATCTCAGTTTGAGGGAGAATGTGCTAACCAAGTTCGCCCAGGAAGTCTTTGAAAACGACAAAACAGTACGAATCGGCAGATGTGTTCTGAAATACGTCAGCGCCTGTTGTTGTGTAGCGGTGTACAATTCCTACTTCGATATGTAATTATAAATTTATTCCTCAGTCGTCTCGTCTCGTCTCGTCATCTCCTGCAGACGTTTCTTGTGCTTGCGCTGTTATATGGGCCACGACCCGAGCGGCAGCGAGCGGCAGTCGAGCAAAGTCGGGGACAAGTCGGGACGGGGACAGGGACAGCGATAGGAATGGTGCGAATGCATTGCAAATTACGCAAACACCTCGTCTGAGGCGAGGCGAGGAAGCTCACATCGCCAGCAGTGGCGCCCTCCAACAAACACTCTGCCACACCCCCGCACAGGCCATACGCCGGTCGGCCGCGCGCCAGCCCCTCCTGCGCTGGACACCAGGGACAAGATGCGTCTTCCGCGAGTGTCGAAGGCTGCACGCGCCAAGCGGATGACAGGAGGTGCAACGAGAAGCTGCGCGTCTCACACACACGGCGGCGCGCCCGCTAATTTCGGCAGTCGCTCTGCTGGCACGTCGGATTGCAGAAGGAAGTGCTTACAATTACAATTCTGTTCGTGTTTTATGTTGTAAAGTTGTTAGCTTGTAACGATGTAATGTTAATAAATAAATTTATAAATCTCACAAAAAAAAAAAAAAAATACACGAAGCGCGTCCTTCCGGCTCATAAGTTTTGGAACTCAGGATTGCGTTCGCGCTAACGTGACGAATTGTCAATAAAAAAAAAATGCGGCTGCTTTCGACCGAAAAGTATGATTTTGTGTGTGTTGGGATAAGAACCGAATGCGAATTCTGCCATGCGCCTACATTATATGGGCGCCAACGGCCATACCATGTTGAGTACACCGGTTCTCGTCCGATCACCGAAGTTAAGCAACATCGGGCGTGGTTAGTACTTGGATGGGTGACCACCTGGGAACACCACGTGCTGTTGGCTCCCTTTCATTTACCTTTTTTTTTTTTATACCGCCCTCTTTCCATACCACCGTTCTGTTGTGACAAAGATTCTTGCTTAAGCATTTTAATCTACTGTAATGACCATAAGGTGCGAAATTGCAGTAAATATCTCAGTTTGAGGGAGAATGTATTAACCAAGTTCGCCAGGAAGTCTTTGAAAACGACAAAACAGTACGAATCGGCAGATGTGTTCTGAAATACGTCAGCGCCTGTTGTTGTGTAGCGGTGTACAATTCCTACTTCGATATGTAATTATAAATTTATTCCTCAGTCGTCTCGTCTCGTCTCGTCATCTCCTGCAGACGTTTCTTGTGCTTGCGCTGTTATATGGGCCACGACCCGAGCGGCAGCGAGCGGCAGTCGAGCAAAGTCGGGACAAGTCGGGACGGGGACAGGGACAGCGATAGGAATGGTGCGAATGCACTGCAAATTACGCAAACACCTCGTCTGAGGCGAGGCGAGGAAGCTCACATCGCCAGCAGTGGCGCCCTCCAACAACACTCTGCCACACCCCGCACAGGCCATACGCCGGTCGGCCGCGCGCCAGCCCTCCTGCGCTGGACACCAGGGACAAGATGCGTCTTCCGCGAGTGTCGAAGGCTGCACGCGCCAAGCGGATGACAGGAGGTGCAACGAGAAGCTGCGCGTCTCACACACACGGCGGCGCGCCCGCTAATTCGGCAGTCGCTCTGCTGGCACGTCGGATTGCAGAAGGAAGTGCTTACAATTACAATTCTGTTCGTGTTTTATGTTGTAAAGTTGTTAGCTTGTAACGATGTAATGTTAATAAATAAATTTATAAATCTCACAAAAAAAAAAAAAAATACACGAAGCGCGTCCTTCCGGCTCATAAGTTTTGGAACTCAGGATTGCGTTCGCGCTAACGTGACGAATTGTCAATAAAAAAAAAATGCGGCTGCTTTCGACCGAAAAGTATGATTTTGTGTGTGTTGGGATAAGAACCGAATGCGAATTCTGCCATGCGCCTACATTATATGGGCGCCAACGGCCATACCATGTTGAGTACACCGGTTCTCGTCCGATCACCGAAGTTAAGCAACATCGGGCGTGGTTAGTACTTGGATGGGTGACCACCTGGGAACACCACGTGCTGTTGGCTCCCTTTCATTTACCTTTTTTTTTTTATACCGCCCTCTTTCCATACCACCGTTCTGTTGTGACAAAGATTCTTGCTTAAGCATTTTAATCTACTGTAATGACCATAAGGTGCGAAATTGCAGTAAATATCTCAGTTTGAGGGAGAATGTGCTAACCAAGTTCGCCAGGAAGTCTTTGAAAACGACAAAACAGTACGAATCGGCAGATGTGTTCTGAAATACGTCAGCGCCTGTTGTTGTGTAGCGGTGTACAATTCCTACTTCGATATGTAATTATAAATTTATTCCTCAGTCGTCTCGTCTCGTCTCGTCATCTCCTGCAGACGTTTCTTGTGCTTGCGCTGTTATATGGGCCACGACCCGAGCGGCAGCGAGCGGCAGTCGAGCAAAGTCGGGACAAGTCGGGACGGGGACAGGGACAGCGATAGGAATGGTGCGAATGCATTGCAAATTACGCAAACACCTCGTCTGAGGCGAGGCGAGGAAGCTCACATCGCCAGCAGTGGCGCCCTCCAACAACACTCTGCCACACCCCGCACAGGCCATACGCCGGTCGGCCGCGCGCCAGCCCTCCTGCGCTGGACACCAGGGACAAGATGCGTCTTCCGCGAGTGTCGAAGGCTGCACGCGCCAAGCGGATGACAGGAGGTGCAACGAGAAGCTGCGCGTCTCACACACACGGCGGCGCGCCCGCTAATTCGGCAGTCGCTCTGCTGGCACGTCGGATTGCAGAAGGAAGTGCTTACAATTACAATTCTGTTCGTGTTTTATGTTGTAAAGTTGTTAGCTTGTAACGATGTAATGTTAATAAATAAATTTATAAATCTCACAAAAAAAAAAAAAAAATACACGAAGCGCGTCCTTCCGGCTCATAAGTTTTGGAACTCAGGATTGCGTTCGCGCTAACGTGACGAATTGTCAATAAAAAAAAAATGCGGCTGCTTTCGACCGAAAAGTATGATTTTGTGTGTGTTGGGATAAGAACCGAATGCGAATTCTGCCATGCGCCTACATTATATGGGCGCCAACGGCCATACCATGTTGAGTACACCGGTTCTCGTCCGATCACCGAAGTTAAGCAACATCGGGCGTGGTTAGTACTTGGATGGGTGACCACCTGGGAACACCACGTGCTGTTGGCTCCCTTTCATTTACCTTTTTTTTTTTTATACCGCCCTCTTTCCATACCACCGTTCTGTTGTGACAAAGATTCTTGCTTAAGCATTTTAATCTACTGTAATGACCATAAGGTGCGAAATTGCAGTAAATATCTCAGTTTGAGGGAGAATGTATTAACCAAGTTCGCCAGGAAGTCTTTGAAAACGACAAAACAGTACGAATCGGCAGATGTGTTCTGAAATACGTCAGCGCCTGTTGTTGTGTAGCGGTGTACAATTCCTACTTCGATATGTAATTATAAATTTATTCCTCAGTCGTCTCGTCTCGTCTCGTCATCTCCTGCAGACGTTTCTTGTGCTTGCGCTGTTATATGGGCCACGACCCGAGCGGCAGCGAGCGGCAGTCGAGCAAAGTCGGGACAAGTCGGGACGGGGACAGGGACAGCGATAGGAATGGTGCGAATGCACTGCAAATTACGCAAACACCTCGTCTGAGGCGAGGCGAGGAAGCTCACATCGCCAGCAGTGGCGCCCTCCAACAACACTCTGCCACACCCCGCACAGGCCATACGCCGGTCGGCCGCGCGCCAGCCCTCCTGCGCTGGACACCAGGGACAAGATGCGTCTTCCGCGAGTGTCGAAGGCTGCACGCGCCAAGCGGATGACAGGAGGTGCAACGAGAAGCTGCGCGTCTCACACACACGGCGGCGCGCCCGCTAATTCGGCAGTCGCTCTGCTGGCACGTCGGATTGCAGAAGGAAGTGCTTACAATTACAATTCTGTTCGTGTTTTATGTTGTAAAGTTGTTAGCTTGTAACGATGTAATGTTAATAAATAAATTTATAAATCTCACAAAAAAAAAAAAAAATACACGAAGCGCGTCCTTCCGGCTCATAAGTTTTGGAACTCAGGATTGCGTTCGCGCTAACGTGACGAATTGTCAATAAAAAAAAAATGCGGCTGCTTTCGACCGAAAAGTATGATTTTGTGTGTGTTGGGATAAGAACCGAATGCGAATTCTGCCATGCGCCTACATTATATGGGCGCCAACGGCCATACCATGTTGAGTACACCGGTTCTCGTCCGATCACCGAAGTTAAGCAACATCGGGCGTGGTTAGTACTTGGATGGGTGACCACCTGGGAACACCACGTGCTGTTGGCTCCCTTTCATTTACCTTTTTTTTTTTATACCGCCCTCTTTCCATACCACCGTTCTGTTGTGACAAAGATTCTTGCTTAAGCATTTTAATCTACTGTAATGACCATAAGGTGCGAAATTGCAGTAAATATCTCAGTTTGAGGGAGAATGTGCTAACCAAGTTCGCCAGGAAGTCTTTGAAAACGACAAAACAGTACGAATCGGCAGATGTGTTCTGAAATACGTCAGCGCCTGTTGTTGTGTAGCGGTGTACAATTCCTACTTCGATATGTAATTATAAATTTATTCCTCAGTCGTCTCGTCTCGTCTCGTCATCTCCTGCAGACGTTTCTTGTGCTTGCGCTGTTATATGGGCCACGACCCGAGCGGCAGCGAGCGGCAGTCGAGCAAAGTCGGGACAAGTCGGGACGGGGACAGGGACAGCGATAGGAATGGTGCGAATGCATTGCAAATTACGCAAACACCTCGTCTGAGGCGAGGCGAGGAAGCTCACATCGCCAGCAGTGGCGCCCTCCAACAACACTCTGCCACACCCCGCACAGGCCATACGCCGGTCGGCCGCGCGCCAGCCCTCCTGCGCTGGACACCAGGGACAAGATGCGTCTTCCGCGAGTGTCGAAGGCTGCACGCGCCAAGCGGATGACAGGAGGTGCAACGAGAAGCTGCGCGTCTCACACACACGGCGGCGCGCCCGCTAATTCGGCAGTCGCTCTGCTGGCACGTCGGATTGCAGAAGGAAGTGCTTACAATTACAATTCTGTTCGTGTTTTATGTTGTAAAGTTGTTAGCTTGTAACGATGTAATGTTAATAAATAAATTTATAAATCTCACAAAAAAAAAAAAAAAAATACACGAAGCGCGTCCTTCCGGCTCATAAGTTTTGGAACTCAGGATTGCGTTCGCGCTAACGTGACGAATTGTCAATAAAAAAAAAATGCGGCTGCTTTCGACCGAAAAGTATGATTTTGTGTGTGTTGGGATAAGAACCGAATGCGAATTCTGCCATGCGCCTACATTATATGGGCGCCAACGGCCATACCATGTTGAGTACACCGGTTCTCGTCCGATCACCGAAGTTAAGCAACATCGGGCGTGGTTAGTACTTGGATGGGTGACCACCTGGGAACACCACGTGCTGTTGGCTCCCTTTCATTTACCTTTTTTTTTTTTATACCGCCCTCTTTCCATACCACCGTTCTGTTGTGACAAAGATTCTTGCTTAAGCATTTTAATCTACTGTAATGACCATAAGGTGCGAAATTGCAGTAAATATCTCAGTTTGAGGGAGAATGTATTAACCAAGTTCGCCAGGAAGTCTTTGAAAACGACAAAACAGTACGAATCGGCAGATGTGTTCTGAAATACGTCAGCGCCTGTTGTTGTGTAGCGGTGTACAATTCCTACTTCGATATGTAATTATAAATTTATTCCTCAGTCGTCTCGTCTCGTCTCGTCATCTCCTGCAGACGTTTCTTGTGCTTGCGCTGTTATATGGGCCACGACCCGAGCGGCAGCGAGCGGCAGTCGAGCAAAGTCGGGACAAGTCGGGACGGGGACAGGGACAGCGATAGGAATGGTGCGAATGCACTGCAAATTACGCAAACACCTCGTCTGAGGCGAGGCGAGGAAGCTCACATCGCCAGCAGTGGCGCCCTCCAACAACACTCTGCCACACCCCGCACAGGCCATACGCCGGTCGGCCGCGCGCCAGCCCTCCTGCGCTGGACACCAGGGACAAGATGCGTCTTCCGCGAGTGTCGAAGGCTGCACGCGCCAAGCGGATGACAGGAGGTGCAACGAGAAGCTGCGCGTCTCACACACACGGCGGCGCGCCCGCTAATTCGGCAGTCGCTCTGCTGGCACGTCGGATTGCAGAAGGAAGTGCTTACAATTACAATTCTGTTCGTGTTTTATGTTGTAAAGTTGTTAGCTTGTAACGATGTAATGTTAATAAATAAATTTATAAATCTCACAAAAAAAAAAAAAAATACACGAAGCGCGTCCTTCCGGCTCATAAGTTTTGGAACTCAGGATTGCGTTCGCGCTAACGTGACGAATTGTCAATAAAAAAAAAATGCGGCTGCTTTCGACCGAAAAGTATGATTTTGTGTGTGTTGGGATAAGAACCGAATGCGAATTCTGCCATGCGCCTACATTATATGGGCGCCAACGGCCATACCATGTTGAGTACACCGGTTCTCGTCCGATCACCGAAGTTAAGCAACATCGGGCGTGGTTAGTACTTGGATGGGTGACCACCTGGGAACACCACGTGCTGTTGGCTCCCTTTCATTTACCTTTTTTTTTTTTATACCGCCCTCTTTCCATACCACCGTTCTGTTGTGACAAAGATTCTTGCTTAAGCATTTTAATCTACTGTAATGACCATAAGGTGCGAAATTGCAGTAAATATCTCAGTTTGAGGGAGAATGTGCTAACCAAGTTCGCCAGGAAGTCTTTGAAAACGACAAAACAGTACGAATCGGCAGATGTGTTCTGAAATACGTCAGCGCCTGTTGTTGTGTAGCGGTGTACAATTCCTACTTCGATATGTAATTATAAATTTATTCCTCAGTCGTCTCGTCTCGTCTCGTCATCTCCTGCAGACGTTTCTTGTGCTTGCGCTGTTATATGGGCCACGACCCGAGCGGCAGCGAGCGGCAGTCGAGCAAAGTCGGGACAAGTCGGGACGGGGACAGGGACAGCGATAGGAATGGTGCGAATGCACTGCAAATTACGCAAACACCTCGTCTGAGGCGAGGCGAGGAAGCTCACATCGCCAGCAGTGGCGCCCTCCAACAACACTCTGCCACACCCCGCACAGGCCATACGCCGGTCGGCCGCGCGCCAGCCCTCCTGCGCTGGACACCAGGGACAAGATGCGTCTTCCGCGAGTGTCGAAGGCTGCACGCGCCAAGCGGATGACAGGAGGTGCAACGAGAAGCTGCGCGTCTCACACACACGGCGGCGCGCCCGCTAATTCGGCAGTCGCTCTGCTGGCACGTCGGATTGCAGAAGGAAGTGCTTACAATTACAATTCTGTTCGTGTTTTATGTTGTAAAGTTGTTAGCTTGTAACGATGTAATGTTAATAAATAAATTTATAAATCTCACAAAAAAAAAAAAAAATACACGAAGCGCGTCCTTCCGGCTCATAAGTTTTGGAACTCAGGATTGCGTTCGCGCTAACGTGACGAATTGTCAATAAAAAAAAAATGCGGCTGCTTTCGACCGAAAAGTATGATTTTGTGTGTGTTGGGATAAGAACCGAATGCGAATTCTGCCATGCGCCTACATTATATGGGCGCCAACGGCCATACCATGTTGAGTACACCGGTTCTCGTCCGATCACCGAAGTTAAGCAACATCGGGCGTGGTTAGTACTTGGATGGGTGACCACCTGGGAACACCACGTGCTGTTGGCTCCCTTTCATTTACCTTTTTTTTTTATACCGCCCTCTTTCCATACCACCGTTCTGTTGTGACAAAGATTCTTGCTTAAGCATTTTAATCTACTGTAATGACCATAAGGTGCGAAATTGCAGTAAATATCTCAGTTTGAGGGAGAATGTATTAACCAAGTTCGCCAGGAAGTCTTTGAAAACGACAAAACAGTACGAATCGGCAGATGTGTTCTGAAATACGTCAGCGCCTGTTGTTGTGTAGCGGTGTACAATTCCTACTTCGATATGTAATTATAAATTTATTCCTCAGTCGTCTCGTCTCGTCTCGTCATCTCCTGCAGACGTTTCTTGTGCTTGCGCTGTTATATGGGCCACGACCCGAGCGGCAGCGAGCGGCAGTCGAGCAAAGTCGGGACAAGTCGGGACGGGGACAGGGACAGCGATAGGAATGGTGCGAATGCACTGCAAATTACGCAAACACCTCGTCTGAGGCGAGGCGAGGAAGCTCACATCGCCAGCAGTGGCGCCCTCCAACAACACTCTGCCACACCCCGCACAGGCCATACGCCGGTCGGCCGCGCGCCAGCCCTCCTGCGCTGGACACCAGGGACAAGATGCGTCTTCCGCGAGTGTCGAAGGCTGCACGCGCCAAGCGGATGACAGGAGGTGCAACGAGAAGCTGCGCGTCTCACACACACGGCGGCGCGCCCGCTAATTCGGCAGTCGCTCTGCTGGCACGTCGGATTGCAGAAGGAAGTGCTTACAATTACAATTCTGTTCGTGTTTTATGTTGTAAAGTTGTTAGCTTGTAACGATGTAATGTTAATAAATAAATTTATAAATCTCACAAAAAAAAAAAAAATACACGAAGCGCGTCCTTCCGGCTCATAAGTTTTGGAACTCAGGATTGCGTTCGCGCTAACGTGACGAATTGTCAATAAAAAAAAAATGCGGCTGCTTTCGACCGAAAAGTATGATTTTGTGTGTGTTGGGATAAGAACCGAATGCGAATTCTGCCATGCGCCTACATTATATGGGCGCCAACGGCCATACCATGTTGAGTACACCGGTTCTCGTCCGATCACCGAAGTTAAGCAACATCGGGCGTGGTTAGTACTTGGATGGGTGACCACCTGGGAACACCACGTGCTGTTGGCTCCCTTTCATTTACCTTTTTTTTTTTTATACCGCCCTCTTTCCATACCACCGTTCTGTTGTGACAAAGATTCTTGCTTAAGCATTTTAATCTACTGTAATGACCATAAGGTGCGAAATTGCAGTAAATATCTCAGTTTGAGGGAGAATGTGCTAACCAAGTTCGCCAGGAAGTCTTTGAAAACGACAAAACAGTACGAATCGGCAGATGTGTTCTGAAATACGTCAGCGCCTGTTGTTGTGTAGCGGTGTACAATTCCTACTTCGATATGTAATTATAAATTTATTCCTCAGTCGTCTCGTCTCGTCTCGTCATCTCCTGCAGACGTTTCTTGTGCTTGCGCTGTTATATGGGCCACGACCCGAGCGGCAGCGAGCGGCAGTCGAGCAAAGTCGGGACAAGTCGGGACGGGGACAGGGACAGCGATAGGAATGGTGCGAATGCACTGCAAATTACGCAAACACCTCGTCTGAGGCGAGGCGAGGAAGCTCACATCGCCAGCAGTGGCGCCCTCCAACAACACTCTGCCACACCCCGCACAGGCCATACGCCGGTCGGCCGCGCGCCAGCCCTCCTGCGCTGGACACCAGGGACAAGATGCGTCTTCCGCGAGTGTCGAAGGCTGCACGCGCCAAGCGGATGACAGGAGGTGCAACGAGAAGCTGCGCGTCTCACACACACGGCGGCGCGCCCGCTAATTCGGCAGTCGCTCTGCTGGCACGTCGGATTGCAGAAGGAAGTGCTTACAATTACAATTCTGTTCGTGTTTTATGTTGTAAAGTTGTTAGCTTGTAACGATGTAATGTTAATAAATAAATTTATAAATCTCACAAAAAAAAAAAAAAATACACGAAGCGCGTCCTTCCGGCTCATAAGTTTTGGAACTCAGGATTGCGTTCGCGCTAACGTGACGAATTGTCAATAAAAAAAAAATGCGGCTGCTTTCGACCGAAAAGTATGATTTTGTGTGTGTTGGGATAAGAACCGAATGCGAATTCTGCCATGCGCCTACATTATATGGGCGCCAACGGCCATACCATGTTGAGTACACCGGTTCTCGTCCGATCACCGAAGTTAAGCAACATCGGGCGTGGTTAGTACTTGGATGGGTGACCACCTGGGAACACCACGTGCTGTTGGCTCCCTTTCATTTACCTTTTTTTTTTATACCGCCCTCTTTCCATACCACCGTTCTGTTGTGACAAAGATTCTTGCTTAAGCATTTTAATCTACTGTAATGACCATAAGGTGCGAAATTGCAGTAAATATCTCAGTTTGAGGGAGAATGTATTAACCAAGTTCGCCAGGAAGTCTTTGAAAACGACAAAACAGTACGAATCGGCAGATGTGTTCTGAAATACGTCAGCGCCTGTTGTTGTGTAGCGGTGTACAATTCCTACTTCGATATGTAATTATAAATTTATTCCTCAGTCGTCTCGTCTCGTCTCGTCATCTCCTGCAGACGTTTCTTGTGCTTGCGCTGTTATATGGGCCACGACCCGAGCGGCAGCGAGCGGCAGTCGAGCAAAGTCGGGACAAGTCGGGACGGGGACAGGGACAGCGATAGGAATGGTGCGAATGCACTGCAAATTACGCAAACACCTCGTCTGAGGCGAGGCGAGGAAGCTCACATCGCCAGCAGTGGCGCCCTCCAACAACACTCTGCCACACCCCGCACAGGCCATACGCCGGTCGGCCGCGCGCCAGCCCTCCTGCGCTGGACACCAGGGACAAGATGCGTCTTCCGCGAGTGTCGAAGGCTGCACGCGCCAAGCGGATGACAGGAGGTGCAACGAGAAGCTGCGCGTCTCACACACACGGCGGCGCGCCCGCTAATTCGGCAGTCGCTCTGCTGGCACGTCGGATTGCAGAAGGAAGTGCTTACAATTACAATTCTGTTCGTGTTTTATGTTGTAAAGTTGTTAGCTTGTAACGATGTAATGTTAATAAATAAATTTATAAATCTCACAAAAAAAAAAAAAATACACGAAGCGCGTCCTTCCGGCTCATAAGTTTTGGAACTCAGGATTGCGTTCGCGCTAACGTGACGAATTGTCAATAAAAAAAAAATGCGGCTGCTTTCGACCGAAAAGTATGATTTTGTGTGTGTTGGGATAAGAACCGAATGCGAATTCTGCCATGCGCCTACATTATATGGGCGCCAACGGCCATACCATGTTGAGTACACCGGTTCTCGTCCGATCACCGAAGTTAAGCAACATCGGGCGTGGTTAGTACTTGGATGGGTGACCACCTGGGAACACCACGTGCTGTTGGCTCCCTTT
Source organism: Schistocerca americana (assembly GCF_021461395.2). Classification (NCBI taxonomy): domain Eukaryota; kingdom Metazoa; phylum Arthropoda; class Insecta; order Orthoptera; family Acrididae; genus Schistocerca; species Schistocerca americana. Next base: position 325,505 of record NW_025725253.1, read on the forward strand.
CATTTACCTTTTTTTTTTTTATACCGCCCTCTTTCCATACCACCGTTCTGTTGTGACAAAGATTCTTGCTTAAGCATTTTAATCTACTGTAATGACCATAAGGTGCGAAATTGCAGTAAATATCTCAGTTTGAGGGAGAATGTGCTAACCAAGTTCGCCAGGAAGTCTTTGAAAACGACAAAACAGTACGAATCGGCAGATGTGTTCTGAAATACGTCAGCGCCTGTTGTTGTGTAGCGGTGTACAATTCCTACTTCGATATGTAATTATAAATTTATTCCTCAGTCGTCTCGTCTCGTCTCGTCATCTCCTGCAGACGTTTCTTGTGCTTGCGCTGTTATATGGGCCACGACCCGAGCGGCAGCGAGCGGCAGTCGAGCAAAGTCGGGACAAGTCGGGACGGGGACAGGGACAGCGATAGGAATGGTGCGAATGCACTGCAAATTACGCAAACACCTCGTCTGAGGCGAGGCGAGGAAGCTCACATCGCCAGCAGTGGCGCCCTCCAACAACACTCTGCCACACCCCGCACAGGCCATACGCCGGTCGGCCGCGCGCCAGCCAACACCTCGGTGCCTGGCGTGCTGTGTTTACCTCGTGCGACTGGGCCGGCGGCACCTCGCGTGTCGTCTGCTCCCTCTTCCTCGTTGCTTTCTTTCTTTTCTACTGAACTGTAAGTAATGGATATCGTTTACGATGAAAGTGAAGAGCGACAGAATAATATTCAGTGCGAGTTTGATCGTTCCGTAGAGAAACCTTCGGCTTTCGAGATCCATCGTTGGTTGCTTGAGGACTTGATGTTGTCTACTACTGATGTGCTCGGTATTCAGTTCGATACGTTTTTAAATTCTGTGTTCTTGAAACTGAAATCTCCCGATCTGTGTGATGCTGTTGTCTCTGTTAATGACGGTGTTCGTAGATTTCGACACCTTAACGGAAATATTAGTAATGTCACTGTGTCTCATGCTGGTTTTGGTCTTCGACAAATCCGCATATTTAACCTCCCGTTTGAAATTCGCAACGACACTATTTCTCGTCACTTGCGGCCTTATGGCACTGTTCTATCTGTAGTGAAAGAGAAATGGTCGTCTGCGTACATATTTCAAGTCGAGAACGGTGTGCGCAGTGTTAAGATGGTGGTCAGGCAGCATATTCCGTCTTTTATTTTGGTAAACGGCCACCGTGCGTTTGTCACGTACAGTGGCCAGCCACAGACTTGCTCATTTTGTAACGGTGTCGGACATTATCGGCAGGATTGTCCGAAGCGCAAACGGCCTGTTCAGCTACCACTTGAGGCCAATTTGCAAGGAGCTAGTTTTGCTTCCGTCGCCGCTACGGTCTTGGGTTCCGCCCCCCCCGCGCCCGCGCGGCGTGCGGCAGATGTTAATCTTGCTGCCGCCGCGGAAGCGATGGATGTGTCTGCTGATGCTACTGTCTCTGATCTTGCGACTACCGGCCAGGAACCTTTGTCCGCGGCTTCGGAAAACGTGCCTGCTGCTCTTCAACCGGTTGTGGGTGCTGTTGTGTCGGAGGCTGTCTCTGACTCCGTGCCGCAATCGGTAACCGATGTTGTTCCGTGCCCTATTTCGGACCCTGTTGCACCTATTGTGTCGCAGTTGGCACCCTCTCCTTCTGTGCCTGCACCCGTCGTTGTACCCTCTGATGTTTCTGGGCCTAATCCTGTTGCGGAATCACGCCATGTTTTTGTGGAACCGAAACCGCAACGGGATGAAGCTCGTTCTCGGAGTTCCAGTAGGCAACGCTTCCGCAGTGTCAGTAGCTCCCCTTCTTACGACGGGGGTTACACGCGGCGTGACCGTAGTCCGTCCCCGGTAGGGCGCCCCCCCGCCTCTTCTTGGGCGTCGCAACGCCGTGCCGCGCGGCGCGACCTCGACGTGGAGCTCCGGCCGCCTCAGGCTTCCGGCTCCGGGCGTCAGCCGCCGCGCAAACAGCAACAACAACAGTCGCCGCGGGCCTCCTCTCGCCACGCGCAGTCAGCTGATCTGAGCGATGCGGCGCAGCAACGTGACGTTGCTGTTCGCCATCTGCGGACTGTGTTAAGCCAACCAGCCTCTGCAGACGTGCCTGTTTTAGCGCCCGACACTGTCTCGGCTGTGACTGCGGCACCTATGTCGACGAAACGGAAGGCTGAGGATGTCCACCGACGTCGCGCTGGTCCTTCTATCCACGACCGCGTGTCGGTGCCTCCCTCCGACGTGCAGATGCCCGTCAGGGATCCTGTGTCGGTCGCTTCTGCCGTGCCAGCTACTGCCACCCTGCCACCCCTCTCCCCCTTCGAGCCTTCGGAGTGGGCGGAGGATGTTGTGGAGGGTGCGGAGACATAGTGTGTGTCCTGTGTACCCCCTCCTCTGTCGTGCACCTGCACATTCCGTGTTTTCTGTGTGTTTTTACTTTTGTGTGTCTTTTAACTGAGTGAGTCTATGACTTACGATTTTAGCCAGTGGAATGTTGTCACTATTAATCTTAACAAGTTGTGCCACCCGTGCAAGTTACTGGCTTTTCAGGCCTTTTTACGTGATCACCGCTGCCATGTTGTCTTTTTACAAGAGGTGACGCGCGATGCACTTGTCTTTTTACACGATTTTAGTGACTTTATTGTTGTTGACAATGTTTTACCGGATTCCAATGCAGGAACTGCCATTTTAGTCCGTTCTGATCTTGCTATTTCCGACGTTGCTATTTTACCAAATGGTCGTGCTGTTAGTTGCACTATACTGGGCGTTGTCTTTGTTAACGTTTATGCCCCGTCTGGGAACGATAAGCCGGCGAGGGCTGTTTTTTATGGGCAGGAATTGTGTGCACTGCTACACCGGAATGTGGATGCTTTAGTTGTCGGCGGCGATTTTAATTGCGTTTTAGATGTTGTCGATCAGGTGCCTCGTCCTAACCTTTGTCGCGAGCTCGGCGACTTGATTCGCAGTTTTCGGCTCGTTGATACGTGGCGTGTTTTAAACCCTGATGTTACCCACTATACTCATTTTTATCCCACGGGGCACAGCCGCCTGGACAGAATTTACATTTCTGCCTCGCTTTCTGCCCGTATTTGCCGCACGGAAATGTTTCCCGTGCTGTTTTCTGATCATTCCGGTTACCTTTGTCAGCTTTTATTGCCTCGTTTTTGTGTTCCCAGACGACAGAATCTGTGGAAATTTAATTGTGCTTTATTGACCGACGACCATTTTGTCCGGTGTTTTACCAATCTGTGGCATAAATTACTCGGGACTCGGCGAGGTGACTGTAGTGTGCTGGAGTGGTGGGTCGGGGAGGCCAAGCCAGTGATAAGGCAGTTTTTAATTGATTTTAGCCGCGAGGCGGCTCGTTGGCGTCGCGCTACGGCCCGCTTCCATCAGGCGTGTTTACAAGACCTCGCGCTGCGCGTGACGTCACAGCCTGCCTTGCTGCCCGCTTTTAAGCAATTTCAGCTGAAGCTTCTCGCTGATTTGCGTGCTGTCAGTAATGGTGTCGTCGTGCGCAGCCAGCCTGCGGGGGTTGTGGCTGGCGAACCTTTGTCGCTTTACCATCTGACCAGGGAACGACGGAGGCGTGCCCGTCTCCACATCAGTACCTGGAAAAAGTGCGACGGTGGACGGACTACTGTCCAGTCCGACATCGAGCGGGATATTTTTAATCATTTTAGTTCCCTTTTCCGTGCGCTGGATGTTGACTGTGATGCGTTGCGGGATTTTTTACAAGTTATACCTCATGTTTTAACTCGTGCGGATAGGACGCATTTAAATGCTGCTTATGTACCTGACGATCTTTCCGACGCTATCCGACGAAGCCCTAAGTGTAAATCGCCTGGTCCCGATGGCATTCCTTCTGAATTTTATTTGAAGTTTTATGATCTTTTTCGTGATGTTTTTGTGGCTCTTTTAAATGAAATACGGGATGGTGCTGTTATCCCTGCTGCGTTTGAGGAGGGGGTAGTGACCTTAGTACCTAAATCGAATGCGACGCCCTGTATTGACGCTGTTCGGCCGATCACCTTACTTAACGCCGATTTTAAGATTGTGACGCGCTGTGTGGTTCAACGTCTTAAAGTTGTTTTACCGTCGGTTCTCAGTGACAGTCAATCATGTGCGGTGCCGGGTCGAAACATTTTTGACGCCGTTCTCGCATATCGCGACTGTATCGGCTTTGTTAAAAGTGCGCGCCTGCCGACAGCTGCCATCTTATTGATTGACTTCAAAAATGCTTTCGACCGCATTAGCCATGTTTACCTCCGCCAGGTTCTTGTGCGGATGGGATTCGGCCTTAAGTTTACGACTGTGGTAAAGCATCTTTTACAGAATGCGACGTCACGAGTTAGTGTCAACGGCCGCTTGACGCCGGCTTTCCGTGTTGAGCGCTCGGTGCGGCAGGGGTGTCCCCTTTCGATGGCCCTGTTTTCTGTAGCCTTAGATCCGTTGCTGCGGATTATCGGCCGCGAATGCCGCGGCATTCAGGTCGGGGCGGACCGCCTCGTTTGTAAGGCATACGCCGACGACCTTGGTGTTTTCCTTGGCCATTCCGATGACGTTGACACTTTATATGGCGCACTGCAACGCTTTGAAAACGCCACGGGTGCCATAGTCAACCCTGCTAAGACTGTTTGTTTGCCTCTTACACCCCGCGCAAGGTCCTTACAGCGGAACTGGTTCTGCGTCCGCGAACAGCAAAAAGTCCTGGGCGTGCTGTTTTCTTCTCACCCACAACGGATGGAGGCGCTTAATTGGCGGTCGACGCTGCACAAGGTGCGTGCCGTTGCCAAGATCTATGCGGCTCGCACGTTGGCGCTTCGTGATAAGGTGGCCTTGATTAATACTACCATTCTGGCCAGGGCGTGGTATCTCGCACAGGTCCTTCCATTGCCTCGGCAATTGGAACGTGCCCTCAAGCAGGCGGTGTATTGGTTTTTATGGCGAGGTGACATTTTTAAAGTCTCGTATGCCACTTGTTCTCTCAGCCCGACAGATGGTGGTTTGGGTCTAGTAGATCTACGCGCGAAGTGCTCTGCTCTGTTTTGGAAACGGACCACTGTTGTTATGGAAAAGGCCCCGAACGGTACCACTGCGGCGGTCTTCACTCTGTATCGTCCTCCATCTGCGGCGGCGCCGGTGAATGTCTCGCACATTCCCTTTTTTCTTAATTATGTGCGTCGCTACTATATGGAAAACAGCTACTTGGAGCTCTGTGACGTTCCCAGCCTTCGAGTCAGCGACGTCGCTTCTGCTTTCCGTGGGTCTACTGTGCGTTGTAAGTGGGAGTATCGGCTACCGTGGTATAACTGGGTCACGGTATGGAAAAATCTTGCCAGCAATGTTCTTCCTCCCTCTGTACACGCAGTGTGGTACAAGGTTGTGCATCGTACCTTCCCTACGAATGCGAAGCTCCACTCCATTAATCTCCTCTCGTCTGGAGCTTGTGACCTGTGTGCTGTGGAGGATACGCTTGAACACCGTTTCGTGTGTGGCCATTTTTGCAGTGTTTGGCATACCGCCCGAGATATGGTTCGCCTTATCAATCGGGTGGATACGCGCTCTGTTTTGCCGACAGACGTCTTAATCCCTCAGTGCGCCGCCTACCCGAATACTAAGAAGAATGCCACGGTGTGGCTCCTGGGTCATGCCGTTTTTGCAATGTTTTCCCTGAAATTGACAACCGAATTTGACTTTCTTACATACTTATGGACTCAGCATGAACAAACTGCAGCCATGCCTGGCTATCGTGCAAATTTCGCGAATTTTTTGCAGGTTGCCCTTGCTCATGCTTTTACTCGGATGTCGATGGCTACTTAACATGGTTTGATGATTTGGTATACTCTTCTACTTTGACCGCTCGTGTTGTGTTTTTCCAGGAACGTACAATTATTGAAATTTGTGTAATCAGAGGTACTCTACTTTCTATTCTTTGTGTTCCTTTTCATTTCCGGTATGGTTTACCTTCTCCTTGATTCTGATTATTTTTATGCTGTGGACATCGGCAATTTCTTTTTGCAGAACTTTCTCATGTAGGTCTCCCAAGTGGCGGCAGTACTATCTTTTCGTCTTTTCCTGTATTACCGCGCAGTGCCTTTAATTTCCTTCTTTTAGTTTCACTTCTCCACTTGTTGGACTTTACTCCTCTGCTTTACTGGTGTGGAACTTTCCCAGTAATAGTACACCTGAGGAAGTGGCTTCTTTTTCTAGTTTTGTGTTTTATATTTTTCTATACTGGACTCTTGTTTTTCTGGTGGATTACTTGTCTCCATTTAGAAGATTTTTTGGATTATGGTTTTTTCTTTGCACCTGTCGCTTTTTCCCGACAGACGTCGACATTCCCAAGGATGCTAACGGGGGATACGTTTTCTTTTTCGTCTGTTCGTCGTGGGACATGGAGTCGACAGTACCAAAAAAAAATAAAAAAAAAAAAAAAATAAAAAAAAAATAAAACAAAAAAAAAAAAAAAAAAAAAATAAAAAAAAAAAAAATAAAAGAAAAAAAAAAAAAAAAAAAAAAACGTGCTGTTGGCTCCCTTTCATTTACCTTTTTTTTTTTATACCGCCCTCTTTCCATACCACCGTTCTGTTGTGACAAAGATTCTTGCTTAAGCATTTTAATCTACTGTAATGACCATAAGGTGCGAAATTGCAGTAAATATCTCAGTTTGAGGGAGAATGTATTAACCAAGTTCGCCAGGAAGTCTTTGAAAACGACAAAACAGTACGAATCGGCAGATGTGTTCTGAAATACGTCAGCGCCTGTTGTTGTGTAGCGGTGTACAATTCCTACTTCGATATGTAATTATAAATTTATTCCTCAGTCGTCTCGTCTCGTCTCGTCATCTCCTGCAGACGTTTCTTGTGCTTGCGCTGTTATATGGGCCACGACCCGAGCGGCAGCGAGCGGCAGTCGAGCAAAGTCGGGACAAGTCGGGACGGGGACAGGGACAGCGATAGGAATGGTGCGAATGCACTGCAAATTACGCAAACACCTCGTCTGAGGCGAGGCGAGGAAGCTCACATCGCCAGCAGTGGCGCCCTCCAACAACACTCTGCCACACCCCGCACAGGCCATACGCCGGTCGGCCGCGCGCCAGCCCTCCTGCGCTGGACACCAGGGACAAGATGCGTCTTCCGCGAGTGTCGAAGGCTGCACGCGCCAAGCGGATGACAGGAGGTGCAACGAGAAGCTGCGCGTCTCACACACACGGCGGCGCGCCCGCTAATTCGGCAGTCGCTCTGCTGGCACGTCGGATTGCAGAAGGAAGTGCTTACAATTACAATTCTGTTCGTGTTTTATGTTGTAAAGTTGTTAGCTTGTAACGATGTAATGTTAATAAATAAATTTATAAATCTCACAAAAAAAAAAAAAAATACACGAAGCGCGTCCTTCCGGCTCATAAGTTTTGGAACTCAGGATTGCGTTCGCGCTAACGTGACGAATTGTCAATAAAAAAAAAATGCGGCTGCTTTCGACCGAAAAGTATGATTTTGTGTGTGTTGGGATAAGAACCGAATGCGAATTCTGCCATGCGCCTACATTATATGGGCGCCAACGGCCATACCATGTTGAGTACACCGGTTCTCGTCCGATCACCGAAGTTAAGCAACATCGGGCGTGGTTAGTACTTGGATGGGTGACCACCTGGGAACACCACGTGCTGTTGGCTCCCTTTCATTTACCTTTTTTTTTTTATACCGCCCTCTTTCCATACCACCGTTCTGTTGTGACAAAGATTCTTGCTTAAGCATTTTAATCTACTGTAATGACCATAAGGTGCGAAATTGCAGTAAATATCTCAGTTTGAGGGAGAATGTGCTAACCAAGTTCGCCAGGAAGTCTTTGAAAACGACAAAACAGTACGAATCGGCAGATGTGTTCTGAAATACGTCAGCGCCTGTTGTTGTGTAGCGGTGTACAATTCCTACTTCGATATGTAATTATAAATTTATTCCTCAGTCGTCTCGTCTCGTCTCGTCATCTCCTGCAGACGTTTCTTGTGCTTGCGCTGTTATATGGGCCACGACCCGAGCGGCAGCGAGCGGCAGTCGAGCAAAGTCGGGACAAGTCGGGACGGGGACAGGGACAGCGATAGGAATGGTGCGAATGCATTGCAAATTACGCAAACACCTCGTCTGAGGCGAGGCGAGGAAGCTCACATCGCCAGCAGTGGCGCCCTCCAACAACACTCTGCCACACCCCGCACAGGCCATACGCCGGTCGGCCGCGCGCCAGCCCTCCTGCGCTGGACACCAGGGACAAGATGCGTCTTCCGCGAGTGTCGAAGGCTGCACGCGCCAAGCGGATGACAGGAGGTGCAACGAGAAGCTGCGCGTCTCACACACACGGCGGCGCGCCCGCTAATTCGGCAGTCGCTCTGCTGGCACGTCGGATTGCAGAAGGAAGTGCTTACAATTACAATTCTGTTCGTGTTTTATGTTGTAAAGTTGTTAGCTTGTAACGATGTAATGTTAATAAATAAATTTATAAATCTCACAAAAAAAAAAAAAAAATACACGAAGCGCGTCCTTCCGGCTCATAAGTTTTGGAACTCAGGATTGCGTTCGCGCTAACGTGACGAATTGTCAATAAAAAAAAAATGCGGCTGCTTTCGACCGAAAAGTATGATTTTGTGTGTGTTGGGATAAGAACCGAATGCGAATTCTGCCATGCGCCTACATTATATGGGCGCCAACGGCCATACCATGTTGAGTACACCGGTTCTCGTCCGATCACCGAAGTTAAGCAACATCGGGCGTGGTTAGTACTTGGATGGGTGACCACCTGGGAACACCACGTGCTGTTGGCTCCCTTTCATTTACCTTTTTTTTTTTTATACCGCCCTCTTTCCATACCACCGTTCTGTTGTGACAAAGATTCTTGCTTAAGCATTTTAATCTACTGTAATGACCATAAGGTGCGAAATTGCAGTAAATATCTCAGTTTGAGGGAGAATGTATTAACCAAGTTCGCCAGGAAGTCTTTGAAAACGACAAAACAGTACGAATCGGCAGATGTGTTCTGAAATACGTCAGCGCCTGTTGTTGTGTAGCGGTGTACAATTCCTACTTCGATATGTAATTATAAATTTATTCCTCAGTCGTCTCGTCTCGTCTCGTCATCTCCTGCAGACGTTTCTTGTGCTTGCGCTGTTATATGGGCCACGACCCGAGCGGCAGCGAGCGGCAGTCGAGCAAAGTCGGGACAAGTCGGGACGGGGACAGGGACAGCGATAGGAATGGTGCGAATGCACTGCAAATTACGCAAACACCTCGTCTGAGGCGAGGCGAGGAAGCTCACATCGCCAGCAGTGGCGCCCTCCAACAACACTCTGCCACACCCCGCACAGGCCATACGCCGGTCGGCCGCGCGCCAGCCCTCCTGCGCTGGACACCAGGGACAAGATGCGTCTTCCGCGAGTGTCGAAGGCTGCACGCGCCAAGCGGATGACAGGAGGTGCAACGAGAAGCTGCGCGTCTCACACACACGGCGGCGCGCCCGCTAATTCGGCAGTCGCTCTGCTGGCACGTCGGATTGCAGAAGGAAGTGCTTACAATTACAATTCTGTTCGTGTTTTATGTTGTAAAGTTGTTAGCTTGTAACGATGTAATGTTAATAAATAAATTTATAAATCTCACAAAAAAAAAAAAAATACACGAAGCGCGTCCTTCCGGCTCATAAGTTTTGGAACTCAGGATTGCGTTCGCGCTAACGTGACGAATTGTCAATAAAAAAAAAATGCGGCTGCTTTCGACCGAAAAGTATGATTTTGTGTGTGTTGGGATAAGAACCGAATGCGAATTCTGCCATGCGCCTACATTATATGGGCGCCAACGGCCATACCATGTTGAGTACACCGGTTCTCGTCCGATCACCGAAGTTAAGCAACATCGGGCGTGGTTAGTACTTGGATGGGTGACCACCTGGGAACACCACGTGCTGTTGGCTCCCTTTCATTTACCTTTTTTTTTTTTTATACCGCCCTCTTTCCATACCACCGTTCTGTTGTGACAAAGATTCTTGCTTAAGCATTTTAATCTACTGTAATGACCATAAGGTGCGAAATTGCAGTAAATATCTCAGTTTGAGGGAGAATGTGCTAACCAAGTTCGCCAGGAAGTCTTTGAAAACGACAAAACAGTACGAATCGGCAGATGTGTTCTGAAATACGTCAGCGCCTGTTGTTGTGTAGCGGTGTACAATTCCTACTTCGATATGTAATTATAAATTTATTCCTCAGTCGTCTCGTCTCGTCTCGTCATCTCCTGCAGACGTTTCTTGTGCTTGCGCTGTTATATGGGCCACGACCCGAGCGGCAGCGAGCGGCAGTCGAGCAAAGTCGGGACAAGTCGGGACGGGGACAGGGACAGCGATAGGAATGGTGCGAATGCACTGCAAATTACGCAAACACCTCGTCTGAGGCGAGGCGAGGAAGCTCACATCGCCAGCAGTGGCGCCCTCCAACAACACTCTGCCACACCCCGCACAGGCCATACGCCGGTCGGCCGCGCGCCAGCCCTCCTGCGCTGGACACCAGGGACAAGATGCGTCTTCCGCGAGTGTCGAAGGCTGCACGCGCCAAGCGGATGACAGGAGGTGCAACGAGAAGCTGCGCGTCTCACACACACGGCGGCGCGCCCGCTAATTCGGCAGTCGCTCTGCTGGCACGTCGGATTGCAGAAGGAAGTGCTTACAATTACAATTCTGTTCGTGTTTTATGTTGTAAAGTTGTTAGCTTGTAACGATGTAATGTTAATAAATAAATTTATAAATCTCACAAAAAAAAAAAAAAATACACGAAGCGCGTCCTTCCGGCTCATAAGTTTTGGAACTCAGGATTGCGTTCGCGCTAACGTGACGAATTGTCAATAAAAAAAAAATGCGGCTGCTTTCGACCGAAAAGTATGATTTTGTGTGTGTTGGGATAAGAACCGAATGCGAATTCTGCCATGCGCCTACATTATATGGGCGCCAACGGCCATACCATGTTGAGTACACCGGTTCTCGTCCGATCACCGAAGTTAAGCAACATCGGGCGTGGTTAGTACTTGGATGGGTGACCACCTGGGAACACCACGTGCTGTTGGCTCCCTTTCATTTACCTTTTTTTTTTTATACCGCCCTCTTTCCATACCACCGTTCTGTTGTGACAAAGATTCTTGCTTAAGCATTTTAATCTACTGTAATGACCATAAGGTGCGAAATTGCAGTAAATATCTCAGTTTGAGGGAGAATGTGCTAACCAAGTTCGCCAGGAAGTCTTTGAAAACGACAAAACAGTACGAATCGGCAGATGTGTTCTGAAATACGTCAGCGCCTGTTGTTGTGTAGCGGTGTACAATTCCTACTTCGATATGTAATTATAAATTTATTCCTCAGTCGTCTCGTCTCGTCTCGTCATCTCCTGCAGACGTTTCTTGTGCTTGCGCTGTTATATGGGCCACGACCCGAGCGGCAGCGAGCGGCAGTCGAGCAAAGTCGGGACAAGTCGGGACGGGGACAGGGACAGCGATAGGAATGGTGCGAATGCACTGCAAATTACGCAAACACCTCGTCTGAGGCGAGGCGAGGAAGCTCACATCGCCAGCAGTGGCGCCCTCCAACAACACTCTGCCACACCCCGCACAGGCCATACGCCGGTCGGCCGCGCGCCAGCCCTCCTGCGCTGGACACCAGGGACAAGATGCGTCTTCCGCGAGTGTCGAAGGCTGCACGCGCCAAGCGGATGACAGGAGGTGCAACGAGAAGCTGCGCGTCTCACACACACGGCGGCGCGCCCGCTAATTCGGCAGTCGCTCTGCTGGCACGTCGGATTGCAGAAGGAAGTGCTTACAATTACAATTCTGTTCGTGTTTTATGTTGTAAAGTTGTTAGCTTGTAACGATGTAATGTTAATAAATAAATTTATAAATCTCACAAAAAAAAAAAAAATACACGAAGCGCGTCCTTCCGGCTCATAAGTTTTGGAACTCAGGATTGCGTTCGCGCTAACGTGACGAATTGTCAATAAAAAAAAAATGCGGCTGCTTTCGACCGAAAAGTATGATTTTGTGTGTGTTGGGATAAGAACCGAATGCGAATTCTGCCATGCGCCTACATTATATGGGCGCCAACGGCCATACCATGTTGAGTACACCGGTTCTCGTCCGATCACCGAAGTTAAGCAACATCGGGCGTGGTTAGTACTTGGATGGGTGACCACCTGGGAACACCACGTGCTGTTGGCTCCCTTTCATTTACCTTTTTTTTTTTTATACCGCCCTCTTTCCATACCACCGTTCTGTTGTGACAAAGATTCTTGCTTAAGCATTTTAATCTACTGTAATGACCATAAGGTGCGAAATTGCAGTAAATATCTCAGTTTGAGGGAGAATGTATTAACCAAGTTCGCCAGGAAGTCTTTGAAAACGACAAAACAGTACGAATCGGCAGATGTGTTCTGAAATACGTCAGCGCCTGTTGTTGTGTAGCGGTGTACAATTCCTACTTCGATATGTAATTATAAATTTATTCCTCAGTCGTCTCGTCTCGTCTCGTCATCTCCTGCAGACGTTTCTTGTGCTTGCGCTGTTATATGGGCCACGACCCGAGCGGCAGCGAGCGGCAGTCGAGCAAAGTCGGGACAAGTCGGGACGGGGACAGGGACAGCGATAGGAATGGTGCGAATGCATTGCAAATTACGCAAACACCTCGTCTGAGGCGAGGCGAGGAAGCTCACATCGCCAGCAGTGGCGCCCTCCAACAACACTCTGCCACACCCCGCACAGGCCATACGCCGGTCGGCCGCGCGCCAGCCCTCCTGCGCTGGACACCAGGGACAAGATGCGTCTTCCGCGAGTGTCGAAGGCTGCACGCGCCAAGCGGATGACAGGAGGTGCAACGAGAAGCTGCGCGTCTCACACACACGGCGGCGCGCCCGCTAATTCGGCAGTCGCTCTGCTGGCACGTCGGATTGCAGAAGGAAGTGCTTACAATTACAATTCTGTTCGTGTTTTATGTTGTAAAGTTGTTAGCTTGTAACGATGTAATGTTAATAAATAAATTTATAAATCTCACAAAAAAAAAAAAAATACACGAAGCGCGTCCTTCCGGCTCATAAGTTTTGGAACTCAGGATTGCGTTCGCGCTAACGTGACGAATTGTCAATAAAAAAAAAATGCGGCTGCTTTCGACCGAAAAGTATGATTTTGTGTGTGTTGGGATAAGAACCGAATGCGAATTCTGCCATGCGCCTACATTATATGGGCGCCAACGGCCATACCATGTTGAGTACACCGGTTCTCGTCCGATCACCGAAGTTAAGCAACATCGGGCGTGGTTAGTACTTGGATGGGTGACCACCTGGGAACACCACGTGCTGTTGGCTCCCTTTCATTTACCTTTTTTTTTTTTTATACCGCCCTCTTTCCATACCACCGTTCTGTTGTGACAAAGATTCTTGCTTAAGCATTTTAATCTACTGTAATGACCATAAGGTGCGAAATTGCAGTAAATATCTCAGTTTGAGGGAGAATGTGCTAACCAAGTTCGCCAGGAAGTCTTTGAAAACGACAAAACAGTACGAATCGGCAGATGTGTTCTGAAATACGTCAGCGCCTGTTGTTGTGTAGCGGTGTACAATTCCTACTTCGATATGTAATTATAAATTTATTCCTCAGTCGTCTCGTCTCGTCTCGTCATCTCCTGCAGACGTTTCTTGTGCTTGCGCTGTTATATGGGCCACGACCCGAGCGGCAGCGAGCGGCAGTCGAGCAAAGTCGGGACAAGTCGGGACGGGGACAGGGACAGCGATAGGAATGGTGCGAATGCACTGCAAATTACGCAAACACCTCGTCTGAGGCGAGGCGAGGAAGCTCACATCGCCAGCAGTGGCGCCCTCCAACAACACTCTGCCACACCCCGCACAGGCCATACGCCGGTCGGCCGCGCGCCAGCCCTCCTGCGCTGGACACCAGGGACAAGATGCGTCTTCCGCGAGTGTCGAAGGCTGCACGCGCCAAGCGGATGACAGGAGGTGCAACGAGAAGCTGCGCGTCTCACACACACGGCGGCGCGCCCGCTAATTCGGCAGTCGCTCTGCTGGCACGTCGGATTGCAGAAGGAAGTGCTTACAATTACAATTCTGTTCGTGTTTTATGTTGTAAAGTTGTTAGCTTGTAACGATGTAATGTTAATAAATAAATTTATAAATCTCACAAAAAAAAAAAAAAAATACACGAAGCGCGTCCTTCCGGCTCATAAGTTTTGGAACTCAGGATTGCGTTCGCGCTAACGTGACGAATTGTCAATAAAAAAAAAATGCGGCTGCTTTCGACCGAAAAGTATGATTTTGTGTGTGTTGGGATAAGAACCGAATGCGAATTCTGCCATGCGCCTACATTATATGGGCGCCAACGGCCATACCATGTTGAGTACACCGGTTCTCGTCCGATCACCGAAGTTAAGCAACATCGGGCGTGGTTAGTACTTGGATGGGTGACCACCTGGGAACACCACGTGCTGTTGGCTCCCTTTCATTTACCTTTTTTTTTTTATACCGCCCTCTTTCCATACCACCGTTCTGTTGTGACAAAGATTCTTGCTTAAGCATTTTAATCTACTGTAATGACCATAAGGTGCGAAATTGCAGTAAATATCTCAGTTTGAGGGAGAATGTGCTAACCAAGTTCGCCAGGAAGTCTTTGAAAACGACAAAACAGTACGAATCGGCAGATGTGTTCTGAAATACGTCAGCGCCTGTTGTTGTGTAGCGGTGTACAATTCCTACTTCGATATGTAATTATAAATTTATTCCTCAGTCGTCTCGTCTCGTCTCGTCATCTCCTGCAGACGTTTCTTGTGCTTGCGCTGTTATATGGGCCACGACCCGAGCGGCAGCGAGCGGCAGTCGAGCAAAGTCGGGACAAGTCGGGACGGGGACAGGGACAGCGATAGGAATGGTGCGAATGCACTGCAAATTACGCAAACACCTCGTCTGAGGCGAGGCGAGGAAGCTCACATCGCCAGCAGTGGCGCCCTCCAACAACACTCTGCCACACCCCGCACAGGCCATACGCCGGTCGGCCGCGCGCCAGCCCTCCTGCGCTGGACACCAGGGACAAGATGCGTCTTCCGCGAGTGTCGAAGGCTGCACGCGCCAAGCGGATGACAGGAGGTGCAACGAGAAGCTGCGCGTCTCACACACACGGCGGCGCGCCCGCTAATTCGGCAGTCGCTCTGCTGGCACGTCGGATTGCAGAAGGAAGTGCTTACAATTACAATTCTGTTCGTGTTTTATGTTGTAAAGTTGTTAGCTTGTAACGATGTAATGTTAATAAATAAATTTATAAATCTCACAAAAAAAAAAAAAATACACGAAGCGCGTCCTTCCGGCTCATAAGTTTTGGAACTCAGGATTGCGTTCGCGCTAACGTGACGAATTGTCAATAAAAAAAAAATGCGGCTGCTTTCGACCGAAAAGTATGATTTTGTGTGTGTTGGGATAAGAACCGAATGCGAATTCTGCCATGCGCCTACATTATATGGGCGCCAACGGCCATACCATGTTGAGTACACCGGTTCTCGTCCGATCACCGAAGTTAAGCAACATCGGGCGTGGTTAGTACTTGGATGGGTGACCACCTGGGAACACCACGTGCTGTTGGCTCCCTTTCATTTACCTTTTTTTTTTTTTATACCGCCCTCTTTCCATACCACCGTTCTGTTGTGACAAAGATTCTTGCTTAAGCATTTTAATCTACTGTAATGACCATAAGGTGCGAAATTGCAGTAAATATCTCAGTTTGAGGGAGAATGTGCTAACCAAGTTCGCCAGGAAGTCTTTGAAAACGACAAAACAGTACGAATCGGCAGATGTGTTCTGAAATACGTCAGCGCCTGTTGTTGTGTAGCGGTGTACAATTCCTACTTCGATATGTAATTATAAATTTATTCCTCAGTCGTCTCGTCTCGTCTCGTCATCTCCTGCAGACGTTTCTTGTGCTTGCGCTGTTATATGGGCCACGACCCGAGCGGCAGCGAGCGGCAGTCGAGCAAAGTCGGGACAAGTCGGGACGGGGACAGGGACAGCGATAGGAATGGTGCGAATGCACTGCAAATTACGCAAACACCTCGTCTGAGGCGAGGCGAGGAAGCTCACATCGCCAGCAGTGGCGCCCTCCAACAACACTCTGCCACACCCCGCACAGGCCATACGCCGGTCGGCCGCGCGCCAGCCCTCCTGCGCTGGACACCAGGGACAAGATGCGTCTTCCGCGAGTGTCGAAGGCTGCACGCGCCAAGCGGATGACAGGAGGTGCAACGAGAAGCTGCGCGTCTCACACACACGGCGGCGCGCCCGCTAATTCGGCAGTCGCTCTGCTGGCACGTCGGATTGCAGAAGGAAGTGCTTACAATTACAATTCTGTTCGTGTTTTATGTTGTAAAGTTGTTAGCTTGTAACGATGTAATGTTAATAAATAAATTTATAAATCTCACAAAAAAAAAAAAAAAATACACGAAGCGCGTCCTTCCGGCTCATAAGTTTTGGAACTCAGGATTGCGTTCGCGCTAACGTGACGAATTGTCAATAAAAAAAAAATGCGGCTGCTTTCGACCGAAAAGTATGATTTTGTGTGTGTTGGGATAAGAACCGAATGCGAATTCTGCCATGCGCCTACATTATATGGGCGCCAACGGCCATACCATGTTGAGTACACCGGTTCTCGTCCGATCACCGAAGTTAAGCAACATCGGGCGTGGTTAGTACTTGGATGGGTGACCACCTGGGAACACCACGTGCTGTTGGCTCCCTTTCATTTACCTTTTTTTTTTTATACCGCCCTCTTTCCATACCACCGTTCTGTTGTGACAAAGATTCTTGCTTAAGCATTTTAATCTACTGTAATGACCATAAGGTGCGAAATTGCAGTAAATATCTCAGTTTGAGGGAGAATGTGCTAACCAAGTTCGCCAGGAAGTCTTTGAAAACGACAAAACAGTACGAATCGGCAGATGTGTTCTGAAATACGTCAGCGCCTGTTGTTGTGTAGCGGTGTACAATTCCTACTTCGATATGTAATTATAAATTTATTCCTCAGTCGTCTCGTCTCGTCTCGTCATCTCCTGCAGACGTTTCTTGTGCTTGCGCTGTTATATGGGCCACGACCCGAGCGGCAGCGAGCGGCAGTCGAGCAAAGTCGGGACAAGTCGGGACGGGGACAGGGACAGCGATAGGAATGGTGCGAATGCACTGCAAATTACGCAAACACCTCGTCTGAGGCGAGGCGAGGAAGCTCACATCGCCAGCAGTGGCGCCCTCCAACAACACTCTGCCACACCCCGCACAGGCCATACGCCGGTCGGCCGCGCGCCAGCCCTCCTGCGCTGGACACCAGGGACAAGATGCGTCTTCCGCGAGTGTCGAAGGCTGCACGCGCCAAGCGGATGACAGGAGGTGCAACGAGAAGCTGCGCGTCTCACACACACGGCGGCGCGCCCGCTAATTCGGCAGTCGCTCTGCTGGCACGTCGGATTGCAGAAGGAAGTGCTTACAATTACAATTCTGTTCGTGTTTTATGTTGTAAAGTTGTTAGCTTGTAACGATGTAATGTTAATAAATAAATTTATAAATCTCACAAAAAAAAAAAAATACACGAAGCGCGTCCTTCCGGCTCATAAGTTTTGGAACTCAGGATTGCGTTCGCGCTAACGTGACGAATTGTCAATAAAAAAAAAATGCGGCTGCTTTCGACCGAAAAGTATGATTTTGTGTGTGTTGGGATAAGAACCGAATGCGAATTCTGCCATGCGCCTACATTATATGGGCGCCAACGGCCATACCATGTTGAGTACACCGGTTCTCGTCCGATCACCGAAGTTAAGCAACATCGGGCGTGGTTAGTACTTGGATGGGTGACCACCTGGGAACACCACGTGCTGTTGGCTCCCTTTCATTTACCTTTTTTTTTTTTATACCGCCCTCTTTCCATACCACCGTTCTGTTGTGACAAAGATTCTTGCTTAAGCATTTTAATCTACTGTAATGACCATAAGGTGCGAAATTGCAGTAAATATCTCAGTTTGAGGGAGAATGTATTAACCAAGTTCGCCAGGAAGTCTTTGAAAACGACAAAACAGTACGAATCGGCAGATGTGTTCTGAAATACGTCAGCGCCTGTTGTTGTGTAGCGGTGTACAATTCCTACTTCGATATGTAATTATAAATTTATTCCTCAGTCGTCTCGTCTCGTCTCGTCATCTCCTGCAGACGTTTCTTGTGCTTGCGCTGTTATATGGGCCACGACCCGAGCGGCAGCGAGCGGCAGCGAGCGGCAGTCGAGCAAAGTCGGGACAAGTCGGGACGGGGACAGGGACAGCGATAGGAATGGTGCGAATGCATTGCAAATTACGCAAACACCTCGTCTGAGGCGAGGCGAGGAAGCTCACATCGCCAGCAGTGGCGCCCTCCAACAACACTCTGCCACACCCCGCACAGGCCATACGCCGGTCGGCCGCGCGCCAGCCCTCCTGCGCTGGACACCAGGGACAAGATGCGTCTTCCGCGAGTGTCGAAGGCTGCACGCGCCAAGCGGATGACAGGAGGTGCAACGAGAAGCTGCGCGTCTCACACACACGGCGGCGCGCCCGCTAATTCGGCAGTCGCTCTGCTGGCACGTCGGATTGCAGAAGGAAGTGCTTACAATTACAATTCTGTTCGTGTTTTATGTTGTAAAGTTGTTAGCTTGTAACGATGTAATGTTAATAAATAAATTTATAAATCTCACAAAAAAAAAAAAAAAATACACGAAGCGCGTCCTTCCGGCTCATAAGTTTTGGAACTCAGGATTGCGTTCGCGCTAACGTGACGAATTGTCAATAAAAAAAAAATGCGGCTGCTTTCGACCGAAAAGTATGATTTTGTGTGTGTTGGGATAAGAACCGAATGCGAATTCTGCCATGCGCCTACATTATATGGGCGCCAACGGCCATACCATGTTGAGTACACCGGTTCTCGTCCGATCACCGAAGTTAAGCAACATCGGGCGTGGTTAGTACTTGGATGGGTGACCACCTGGGAACACCACGTGCTGTTGGCTCCCTTTCATTTACCTTTTTTTTTTTTATACCGCCCTCTTTCCATACCACCGTTCTGTTGTGACAAAGATTCTTGCTTAAGCATTTTAATCTACTGTAATGACCATAAGGTGCGAAATTGCAGTAAATATCTCAGTTTGAGGGAGAATGTATTAACCAAGTTCGCCAGGAAGTCTTTGAAAACGACAAAACAGTACGAATCGGCAGATGTGTTCTGAAATACGTCAGCGCCTGTTGTTGTGTAGCGGTGTACAATTCCTACTTCGATATGTAATTATAAATTTATTCCTCAGTCGTCTCGTCTCGTCTCGTCATCTCCTGCAGACGTTTCTTGTGCTTGCGCTGTTATATGGGCCACGACCCGAGCGGCAGCGAGCGGCAGTCGAGCAAAGTCGGGACAAGTCGGGACGGGGACAGGGACAGCGATAGGAATGGTGCGAATGCACTGCAAATTACGCAAACACCTCGTCTGAGGCGAGGCGAGGAAGCTCACATCGCCAGCAGTGGCGCCCTCCAACAACACTCTGCCACACCCCGCACAGGCCATACGCCGGTCGGCCGCGCGCCAGCCCTCCTGCGCTGGACACCAGGGACAAGATGCGTCTTCCGCGAGTGTCGAAGGCTGCACGCGCCAAGCGGATGACAGGAGGTGCAACGAGAAGCTGCGCGTCTCACACACACGGCGGCGCGCCCGCTAATTCGGCAGTCGCTCTGCTGGCACGTCGGATTGCAGAAGGAAGTGCTTACAATTACAATTCTGTTCGTGTTTTATGTTGTAAAGTTGTTAGCTTGTAACGATGTAATGTTAATAAATAAATTTATAAATCTCACAAAAAAAAAAAAAATACACGAAGCGCGTCCTTCCGGCTCATAAGTTTTGGAACTCAGGATTGCGTTCGCGCTAACGTGACGAATTGTCAATAAAAAAAAAATGCGGCTGCTTTCGACCGAAAAGTATGATTTTGTGTGTGTTGGGATAAGAACCGAATGCGAATTCTGCCATGCGCCTACATTATATGGGCGCCAACGGCCATACCATGTTGAGTACACCGGTTCTCGTCCGATCACCGAAGTTAAGCAACATCGGGCGTGGTTAGTACTTGGATGGGTGACCACCTGGGAACACCACGTGCTGTTGGCTCCCTTTCATTTACCTTTTTTTTTTTTTATACCGCCCTCTTTCCATACCACCGTTCTGTTGTGACAAAGATTCTTGCTTAAGCATTTTAATCTACTGTAATGACCATAAGGTGCGAAATTGCAGTAAATATCTCAGTTTGAGGGAGAATGTGCTAACCAAGTTCGCCAGGAAGTCTTTGAAAACGACAAAACAGTACGAATCGGCAGATGTGTTCTGAAATACGTCAGCGCCTGTTGTTGTGTAGCGGTGTACAATTCCTACTTCGATATGTAATTATAAATTTATTCCTCAGTCGTCTCGTCTCGTCTCGTCATCTCCTGCAGACGTTTCTTGTGCTTGCGCTGTTATATGGGCCACGACCCGAGCGGCAGCGAGCGGCAGTCGAGCAAAGTCGGGACAAGTCGGGACGGGGACAGGGACAGCGATAGGAATGGTGCGAATGCACTGCAAATTACGCAAACACCTCGTCTGAGGCGAGGCGAGGAAGCTCACATCGCCAGCAGTGGCGCCCTCCAACAACACTCTGCCACACCCCGCACAGGCCATACGCCGGTCGGCCGCGCGCCAGCCCTCCTGCGCTGGACACCAGGGACAAGATGCGTCTTCCGCGAGTGTCGAAGGCTGCACGCGCCAAGCGGATGACAGGAGGTGCAACGAGAAGCTGCGCGTCTCACACACACGGCGGCGCGCCCGCTAATTCGGCAGTCGCTCTGCTGGCACGTCGGATTGCAGAAGGAAGTGCTTACAATTACAATTCTGTTCGTGTTTTATGTTGTAAAGTTGTTAGCTTGTAACGATGTAATGTTAATAAATAAATTTATAAATCTCACAAAAAAAAAAAAAAATACACGAAGCGCGTCCTTCCGGCTCATAAGTTTTGGAACTCAGGATTGCGTTCGCGCTAACGTGACGAATTGTCAATAAAAAAAAAATGCGGCTGCTTTCGACCGAAAAGTATGATTTTGTGTGTGTTGGGATAAGAACCGAATGCGAATTCTGCCATGCGCCTACATTATATGGGCGCCAACGGCCATACCATGTTGAGTACACCGGTTCTCGTCCGATCACCGAAGTTAAGCAACATCGGGCGTGGTTAGTACTTGGATGGGTGACCACCTGGGAACACCACGTGCTGTTGGCTCCCTTTCATTTACCTTTTTTTTTTTTTATACCGCCCTCTTTCCATACCACCGTTCTGTTGTGACAAAGATTCTTGCTTAAGCATTTTAATCTACTGTAATGACCATAAGGTGCGAAATTGCAGTAAATATCTCAGTTTGAGGGAGAATGTGCTAACCAAGTTCGCCAGGAAGTCTTTGAAAACGACAAAACAGTACGAATCGGCAGATGTGTTCTGAAATACGTCAGCGCCTGTTGTTGTGTAGCGGTGTACAATTCCTACTTCGATATGTAATTATAAATTTATTCCTCAGTCGTCTCGTCTCGTCTCGTCATCTCCTGCAGACGTTTCTTGTGCTTGCGCTGTTATATGGGCCACGACCCGAGCGGCAGCGAGCGGCAGTCGAGCAAAGTCGGGACAAGTCGGGACGGGGACAGGGACAGCGATAGGAATGGTGCGAATGCACTGCAAATTACGCAAACACCTCGTCTGAGGCGAGGCGAGGAAGCTCACATCGCCAGCAGTGGCGCCCTCCAACAACACTCTGCCACACCCCGCACAGGCCATACGCCGGTCGGCCGCGCGCCAGCCCTGCTGCGCTGGACACCAGGGACAAGATGCGTCTTCCGCGAGTGTCGAAGGCTGCACGCGCCAAGCGGATGACAGGAGGTGCAACGAGAAGCTGCGCGTCTCACACACACGGCGGCGCGCCCGCTAATTCGGCAGTCGCTCTGCTGGCACGTCGGATTGCAGAAGGAAGTGCTTACAATTACAATTCTGTTCGTGTTTTATGTTGTAAAGTTGTTAGCTTGTAACGATGTAATGTTAATAAATAAATTTATAAATCTCACAAAAAAAAAAAAAAAATACACGAAGCGCGTCCTTCCGGCTCATAAGTTTTGGAACTCAGGATTGCGTTCGCGCTAACGTGACGAATTGTCAATAAAAAAAAATGCGGCTGCTTTCGACCGAAAAGTATGATTTTGTGTGTGTTGGGATAAGAACCGAATGCGAATTCTGCCATGCGCCTACATTATATGGGCGCCAACGGCCATACCATGTTGAGTACACCGGTTCTCGTCCGATCACCGAAGTTAAGCAACATCGGGCGTGGTTAGTACTTGGATGGGTGACCACCTGGGAACACCACGTGCTGTTGGCTCCCTTTCATTTACCTTTTTTTTTTTATACCGCCCTCTTTCCATACCACCGTTCTGTTGTGACAAAGATTCTTGCTTAAGCATTTTAATCTACTGTAATGACCATAAGGTGCGAAATTGCAGTAAATATCTCAGTTTGAGGGAGAATGTGCTAACCAAGTTCGCCAGGAAGTCTTTGAAAACGACAAAACAGTACGAATCGGCAGATGTGTTCTGAAATACGTCAGCGCCTGTTGTTGTGTAGCGGTGTACAATTCCTACTTCGATATGTAATTATAAATTTATTCCTCAGTCGTCTCGTCTCGTCTCGTCATCTCCTGCAGACGTTTCTTGTGCTTGCGCTGTTATATGGGCCACGACCCGAGCGGCAGCGAGCGGCAGTCGAGCAAAGTCGGGACAAGTCGGGACGGGGACAGGGACAGCGATAGGAATGGTGCGAATGCACTGCAAATTACGCAAACACCTCGTCTGAGGCGAGGCGAGGAAGCTCACATCGCCAGCAGTGGCGCCCTCCAACAACACTCTGCCACACCCCGCACAGGCCATACGCCGGTCGGCCGCGCGCCAGCCCTCCTGCGCTGGACACCAGGGACAAGATGCGTCTTCCGCGAGTGTCGAAGGCTGCACGCGCCAAGCGGATGACAGGAGGTGCAACGAGAAGCTGCGCGTCTCACACACACGGCGGCGCGCCCGCTAATTCGGCAGTCGCTCTGCTGGCACGTCGGATTGCAGAAGGAAGTGCTTACAATTACAATTCTGTTCGTGTTTTATGTTGTAAAGTTGTTAGCTTGTAACGATGTAATGTTAATAAATAAATTTATAAATCTCACAAAAAAAAAAAAAAAATACACGAAGCGCGTCCTTCCGGCTCATAAGTTTTGGAACTCAGGATTGCGTTCGCGCTAACGTGACGAATTGTCAATAAAAAAAAAATGCGGCTGCTTTCGACCGAAAAGTATGATTTTGTGTGTGTTGGGATAAGAACCGAATGCGAATTCTGCCATGCGCCTACATTATATGGGCGCCAACGGCCATACCATGTTGAGTACACCGGTTCTCGTCCGATCACCGAAGTTAAGCAACATCGGGCGTGGTTAGTACTTGGATGGGTGACCACCTGGGAACACCACGTGCTGTTGGCTCCCTTTCATTTACCTTTTTTTTTTTTATACCGCCCTCTTTCCATACCACCGTTCTGTTGTGACAAAGATTCTTGCTTAAGCATTTTAATCTACTGTAATGACCATAAGGTGCGAAATTGCAGTAAATATCTCAGTTTGAGGGAGAATGTATTAACCAAGTTCGCCAGGAAGTCTTTGAAAACGACAAAACAGTACGAATCGGCAGATGTGTTCTGAAATACGTCAGCGCCTGTTGTTGTGTAGCGGTGTACAATTCCTACTTCGATATGTAATTATAAATTTATTCCTCAGTCGTCTCGTCTCGTCTCGTCATCTCCTGCAGACGTTTCTTGTGCTTGCGCTGTTATATGGGCCACGACCCGAGCGGCAGCGAGCGGCAGTCGAGCAAAGTCGGGACAAGTCGGGACGGGGACAGGGACAGCGATAGGAATGGTGCGAATGCACTGCAAATTACGCAAACACCTCGTCTGAGGCGAGGCGAGGAAGCTCACATCGCCAGCAGTGGCGCCCTCCAACAACACTCTGCCACACCCCGCACAGGCCATACGCCGGTCGGCCGCGCGCCAGCCCTCCTGCGCTGGACACCAGGGACAAGATGCGTCTTCCGCGAGTGTCGAAGGCTGCACGCGCCAAGCGGATGACAGGAGGTGCAACGAGAAGCTGCGCGTCTCACACACACGGCGGCGCGCCCGCTAATTCGGCAGTCGCTCTGCTGGCACGTCGGATTGCAGAAGGAAGTGCTTACAATTACAATTCTGTTCGTGTTTTATGTTGTAAAGTTGTTAGCTTGTAACGATGTAATGTTAATAAATAAATTTATAAATCTCACAAAAAAAAAAAAAATACACGAAGCGCGTCCTTCCGGCTCATAAGTTTTGGAACTCAGGATTGCGTTCGCGCTAACGTGACGAATTGTCAATAAAAAAAAAATGCGGCTGCTTTCGACCGAAAAGTATGATTTTGTGTGTGTTGGGATAAGAACCGAATGCGAATTCTGCCATGCGCCTACATTATATGGGCGCCAACGGCCATACCATGTTGAGTACACCGGTTCTCGTCCGATCACCGAAGTTAAGCAACATCGGGCGTGGTTAGTACTTGGATGGGTGACCACCTGGGAACACCACGTGCTGTTGGCTCCCTTTCATTTACCTTTTTTTTTTTTTATACCGCCCTCTTTCCATACCACCGTTCTGTTGTGACAAAGATTCTTGCTTAAGCATTTTAATCTACTGTAATGACCATAAGGTGCGAAATTGCAGTAAATATCTCAGTTTGAGGGAGAATGTGCTAACCAAGTTCGCCAGGAAGTCTTTGAAAACGACAAAACAGTACGAATCGGCAGATGTGTTCTGAAATACGTCAGCGCCTGTTGTTGTGTAGCGGTGTACAATTCCTACTTCGATATGTAATTATAAATTTATTCCTCAGTCGTCTCGTCTCGTCTCGTCATCTCCTGCAGACGTTTCTTGTGCTTGCGCTGTTATATGGGCCACGACCCGAGCGGCAGCGAGCGGCAGTCGAGCAAAGTCGGGACAAGTCGGGACGGGGACAGGGACAGCGATAGGAATGGTGCGAATGCACTGCAAATTACGCAAACACCTCGTCTGAGGCGAGGCGAGGAAGCTCACATCGCCAGCAGTGGCGCCCTCCAACAACACTCTGCCACACCCCGCACAGGCCATACGCCGGTCGGCCGCGCGCCAGCCCTCCTGCGCTGGACACCAGGGACAAGATGCGTCTTCCGCGAGTGTCGAAGGCTGCACGCGCCAAGCGGATGACAGGAGGTGCAACGAGAAGCTGCGCGTCTCACACACACGGCGGTGCGCCCGCTAATTCGGCAGTCGCTCTGCTGGCACGTCGGATTGCAGAAGGAAGTGCTTACAATTACAATTCTGTTCGTGTTTTATGTTGTAAAGTTGTTAGCTTGTAACGATGTAATGTTAATAAATAAATTTATAAATCTCACAAAAAAAAAAAAAAATACACGAAGCGCGTCCTTCCGGCTCATAAGTTTTGGAACTCAGGATTGCGTTCGCGCTAACGTGACGAATTGTCAATAAAAAAAAAATGCGGCTGCTTTCGACCGAAAAGTATGATTTTGTGTGTGTTGGGATAAGAACCGAATGCGAATTCTGCCATGCGCCTACATTATATGGGCGCCAACGGCCATACCATGTTGAGTACACCGGTTCTCGTCCGATCACCGAAGTTAAGCAACATCGGGCGTGGTTAGTACTTGGATGGGTGACCACCTGGGAACACCACGTGCTGTTGGCTCCCTTTCATTTACCTTTTTTTTTTTATACCGCCCTCTTTCCATACCACCGTTCTGTTGTGACAAAGATTCTTGCTTAAGCATTTTAATCTACTGTAATGACCATAAGGTGCGAAATTGCAGTAAATATCTCAGTTTGAGGGAGAATGTGCTAACCAAGTTCGCCAGGAAGTCTTTGAAAACGACAAAACAGTACGAATCGGCAGATGTGTTCTGAAATACGTCAGCGCCTGTTGTTGTGTAGCGGTGTACAATTCCTACTTCGATATGTAATTATAAATTTATTCCTCAGTCGTCTCGTCTCGTCTCGTCATCTCCTGCAGACGTTTCTTGTGCTTGCGCTGTTATATGGGCCACGACCCGAGCGGCAGCGAGCGGCAGTCGAGCAAAGTCGGGACAAGTCGGGACGGGGACAGGGACAGCGATAGGAATGGTGCGAATGCACTGCAAATTACGCAAACACCTCGTCTGAGGCGAGGCGAGGAAGCTCACATCGCCAGCAGTGGCGCCCTCCAACAACACTCTGCCACACCCCGCACAGGCCATACGCCGGTCGGCCGCGCGCCAGCCCTCCTGCGCTGGACACCAGGGACAAGATGCGTCTTCCGCGAGTGTCGAAGGCTGCACGCGCCAAGCGGATGACAGGAGGTGCAACGAGAAGCTGCGCGTCTCACACACACGGCGGCGCGCCCGCTAATTCGGCAGTCGCTCTGCTGGCACGTCGGATTGCAGAAGGAAGTGCTTACAATTACAATTCTGTTCGTGTTTTATGTTGTAAAGTTGTTAGCTTGTAACGATGTAATGTTAATAAATAAATTTATAAATCTCACAAAAAAAAAAAAAAATACACGAAGCGCGTCCTTCCGGCTCATAAGTTTTGGAACTCAGGATTGCGTTCGCGCTAACGTGACGAATTGTCAATAAAAAAAAAATGCGGCTGCTTTCGACCGAAAAGTATGATTTTGTGTGTGTTGGGATAAGAACCGAATGCGAATTCTGCCATGCGCCTACATTATATGGGCGCCAACGGCCATACCATGTTGAGTACACCGGTTCTCGTCCGATCACCGAAGTTAAGCAACATCGGGCGTGGTTAGTACTTGGATGGGTGACCACCTGGGAACACCACGTGCTGTTGGCTCCCTTTCATTTACCTTTTTTTTTTTTTATACCGCCCTCTTTCCATACCACCGTTCTGTTGTGACAAAGATTCTTGCTTAAGCATTTTAATCTACTGTAATGACCATAAGGTGCGAAATTGCAGTAAATATCTCAGTTTGAGGGAGAATGTGCTAACCAAGTTCGCCAGGAAGTCTTTGAAAACGACAAAACAGTACGAATCGGCAGATGTGTTCTGAAATACGTCAGCGCCTGTTGTTGTGTAGCGGTGTACAATTCCTACTTCGATATGTAATTATAAATTTATTCCTCAGTCGTCTCGTCTCGTCTCGTCATCTCCTGCAGACGTTTCTTGTGCTTGCGCTGTTATATGGGCCACGACCCGAGCGGCAGCGAGCGGCAGTCGAGCAAAGTCGGGACAAGTCGGGACGGGGACAGGGACAGCGATAGGAATGGTGCGAATGCACTGCAAATTACGCAAACACCTCGTCTGAGGCGAGGCGAGGAAGCTCACATCGCCAGCAGTGGCGCCCTCCAACAACACTCTGCCACACCCCGCACAGGCCATACGCCGGTCGGCCGCGCGCCAGCCCTCCTGCGCTGGACACCAGGGACAAGATGCGTCTTCCGCGAGTGTCGAAGGCTGCACGCGCCAAGCGGATGACAGGAGGTGCAACGAGAAGCTGCGCGTCTCACACACACGGCGGCGCGCCCGCTAATTCGGCAGTCGCTCTGCTGGCACGTCGGATTGCAGAAGGAAGTGCTTACAATTACAATTCTGTTCGTGTTTTATGTTGTAAAGTTGTTAGCTTGTAACGATGTAATGTTAATAAATAAATTTATAAATCTCACAAAAAAAAAAAAAAATACACGAAGCGCGTCCTTCCGGCTCATAAGTTTTGGAACTCAGGATTGCGTTCGCGCTAACGTGACGAATTGTCAATAAAAAAAAAATGCGGCTGCTTTCGACCGAAAAGTATGATTTTGTGTGTGTTGGGATAAGAACCGAATGCGAATTCTGCCATGCGCCTACATTATATGGGCGCCAACGGCCATACCATGTTGAGTACACCGGTTCTCGTCCGATCACCGAAGTTAAGCAACATCGGGCGTGGTTAGTACTTGGATGGGTGACCACCTGGGAACACCACGTGCTGTTGGCTCCCTTTCATTTACCTTTTTTTTTTTTTATACCGCCCTCTTTCCATACCACCGTTCTGTTGTGACAAAGATTCTTGCTTAAGCATTTTAATCTACTGTAATGACCATAAGGTGCGAAATTGCAGTAAATATCTCAGTTTGAGGGAGAATGTGCTAACCAAGTTCGCCAGGAAGTCTTTGAAAACGACAAAACAGTACGAATCGGCAGATGTGTTCTGAAATACGTCAGCGCCTGTTGTTGTGTAGCGGTGTACAATTCCTACTTCGATATGTAATTATAAATTTATTCCTCAGTCGTCTCGTCTCGTCTCGTCATCTCCTGCAGACGTTTCTTGTGCTTGCGCTGTTATATGGGCCACGACCCGAGCGGCAGCGAGCGGCAGTCGAGCAAAGTCGGGACAAGTCGGGACGGGGACAGGGACAGCGATAGGAATGGTGCGAATGCACTGCAAATTACGCAAACACCTCGTCTGAGGCGAGGCGAGGAAGCTCACATCGCCAGCAGTGGCGCCCTCCAACAACACTCTGCCACACCCCGCACAGGCCATACGCCGGTCGGCCGCGCGCCAGCCCTCCTGCGCTGGACACCAGGGACAAGATGCGTCTTCCGCGAGTGTCGAAGGCTGCACGCGCCAAGCGGATGACAGGAGGTGCAACGAGAAGCTGCGCGTCTCACACACACGGCGGCGCGCCCGCTAATTCGGCAGTCGCTCTGCTGGCACGTCGGATTGCAGAAGGAAGTGCTTACAATTACAATTCTGTTCGTGTTTTATGTTGTAAAGTTGTTAGCTTGTAACGATGTAATGTTAATAAATAAATTTATAAATCTCACAAAAAAAAAAAAAAATACACGAAGCGCGTCCTTCCGGCTCATAAGTTTTGGAACTCAGGATTGCGTTCGCGCTAACGTGACGAATTGTCAATAAAAAAAAAATGCGGCTGCTTTCGACCGAAAAGTATGATTTTGTGTGTGTTGGGATAAGAACCGAATGCGAATTCTGCCATGCGCCTACATTATATGGGCGCCAACGGCCATACCATGTTGAGTACACCGGTTCTCGTCCGATCACCGAAGTTAAGCAACATCGGGCGTGGTTAGTACTTGGATGGGTGACCACCTGGGAACACCACGTGCTGTTGGCTCCCTTTCATTTACCTTTTTTTTTTTTTATACCGCCCTCTTTCCATACCACCGTTCTGTTGTGACAAAGATTCTTGCTTAAGCATTTTAATCTACTGTAATGACCATAAGGTGCGAAATTGCAGTAAATATCTCAGTTTGAGGGAGAATGTGCTAACCAAGTTCGCCAGGAAGTCTTTGAAAACGACAAAACAGTACGAATCGGCAGATGTGTTCTGAAATACGTCAGCGCCTGTTGTTGTGTAGCGGTGTACAATTCCTACTTCGATATGTAATTATAAATTTATTCCTCAGTCGTCTCGTCTCGTCTCGTCATCTCCTGCAGACGTTTCTTGTGCTTGCGCTGTTATATGGGCCACGACCCGAGCGGCAGCGAGCGGCAGTCGAGCAAAGTCGGGACAAGTCGGGACGGGGACAGGGACAGCGATAGGAATGGTGCGAATGCACTGCAAATTACGCAAACACCTCGTCTGAGGCGAGGCGAGGAAGCTCACATCGCCAGCAGTGGCGCCCTCCAACAACACTCTGCCACACCCCGCACAGGCCATACGCCGGTCGGCCGCGCGCCAGCCCTCCTGCGCTGGACACCAGGGACAAGATGCGTCTTCCGCGAGTGTCGAAGGCT
Organism: Schistocerca americana; assembly: GCF_021461395.2. NCBI lineage: Eukaryota > Metazoa > Arthropoda > Insecta > Orthoptera > Acrididae > Schistocerca > Schistocerca americana. The sequence goes on from NW_025725253.1 coordinate 355,447, forward strand.
GCACGCGCCAAGCGGATGACAGGAGGTGCAACGAGAAGCTGCGCGTCTCACACACACGGCGGCGCGCCCGCTAATTCGGCAGTCGCTCTGCTGGCACGTCGGATTGCAGAAGGAAGTGCTTACAATTACAATTCTGTTCGTGTTTTATGTTGTAAAGTTGTTAGCTTGTAACGATGTAATGTTAATAAATAAATTTATAAATCTCACAAAAAAAAAAAAAAAATACACGAAGCGCGTCCTTCCGGCTCATAAGTTTTGGAACTCAGGATTGCGTTCGCGCTAACGTGACGAATTGTCAATAAAAAAAAAATGCGGCTGCTTTCGACCGAAAAGTATGATTTTGTGTGTGTTGGGATAAGAACCGAATGCGAATTCTGCCATGCGCCTACATTATATGGGCGCCAACGGCCATACCATGTTGAGTACACCGGTTCTCGTCCGATCACCGAAGTTAAGCAACATCGGGCGTGGTTAGTACTTGGATGGGTGACCACCTGGGAACACCACGTGCTGTTGGCTCCCTTTCATTTACCTTTTTTTTTTTATACCGCCCTCTTTCCATACCACCGTTCTGTTGTGACAAAGATTCTTGCTTAAGCATTTTAATCTACTGTAATGACCATAAGGTGCGAAATTGCAGTAAATATCTCAGTTTGAGGGAGAATGTGCTAACCAAGTTCGCCAGGAAGTCTTTGAAAACGACAAAACAGTACGAATCGGCAGATGTGTTCTGAAATACGTCAGCGCCTGTTGTTGTGTAGCGGTGTACAATTCCTACTTCGATATGTAATTATAAATTTATTCCTCAGTCGTCTCGTCTCGTCTCGTCATCTCCTGCAGACGTTTCTTGTGCTTGCGCTGTTATATGGGCCACGACCCGAGCGGCAGCGAGCGGCAGTCGAGCAAAGTCGGGACAAGTCGGGACGGGGACAGGGACAGCGATAGGAATGGTGCGAATGCACTGCAAATTACGCAAACACCTCGTCTGAGGCGAGGCGAGGAAGCTCACATCGCCAGCAGTGGCGCCCTCCAACAACACTCTGCCACACCCCGCACAGGCCATACGCCGGTCGGCCGCGCGCCAGCCCTCCTGCGCTGGACACCAGGGACAAGATGCGTCTTCCGCGAGTGTCGAAGGCTGCACGCGCCAAGCGGATGACAGGAGGTGCAACGAGAAGCTGCGCGTCTCACACACACGGCGGCGCGCCCGCTAATTCGGCAGTCGCTCTGCTGGCACGTCGGATTGCAGAAGGAAGTGCTTACAATTACAATTCTGTTCGTGTTTTATGTTGTAAAGTTGTTAGCTTGTAACGATGTAATGTTAATAAATAAATTTATAAATCTCACAAAAAAAAAAAAAAATACACGAAGCGCGTCCTTCCGGCTCATAAGTTTTGGAACTCAGGATTGCGTTCGCGCTAACGTGACGAATTGTCAATAAAAAAAAAATGCGGCTGCTTTCGACCGAAAAGTATGATTTTGTGTGTGTTGGGATAAGAACCGAATGCGAATTCTGCCATGCGCCTACATTATATGGGCGCCAACGGCCATACCATGTTGAGTACACCGGTTCTCGTCCGATCACCGAAGTTAAGCAACATCGGGCGTGGTTAGTACTTGGATGGGTGACCACCTGGGAACACCACGTGCTGTTGGCTCCCTTTCATTTACCTTTTTTTTTTTTATACCGCCCTCTTTCCATACCACCGTTCTGTTGTGACAAAGATTCTTGCTTAAGCATTTTAATCTACTGTAATGACCATAAGGTGCGAAATTGCAGTAAATATCTCAGTTTGAGGGAGAATGTGCTAACCAAGTTCGCCAGGAAGTCTTTGAAAACGACAAAACAGTACGAATCGGCAGATGTGTTCTGAAATACGTCAGCGCCTGTTGTTGTGTAGCGGTGTACAATTCCTACTTCGATATGTAATTATAAATTTATTCCTCAGTCGTCTCGTCTCGTCTCGTCATCTCCTGCAGACGTTTCTTGTGCTTGCGCTGTTATATGGGCCACGACCCGAGCGGCAGCGAGCGGCAGTCGAGCAAAGTCGGGACAAGTCGGGACGGGGACAGGGACAGCGATAGGAATGGTGCGAATGCACTGCAAATTACGCAAACACCTCGTCTGAGGCGAGGCGAGGAAGCTCACATCGCCAGCAGTGGCGCCCTCCAACAACACTCTGCCACACCCCGCACAGGCCATACGCCGGTCGGCCGCGCGCCAGCCCTCCTGCGCTGGACACCAGGGACAAGATGCGTCTTCCGCGAGTGTCGAAGGCTGCACGCGCCAAGCGGATGACAGGAGGTGCAACGAGAAGCTGCGCGTCTCACACACACGGCGGCGCGCCCGCTAATTCGGCAGTCGCTCTGCTGGCACGTCGGATTGCAGAAGGAAGTGCTTACAATTACAATTCTGTTCGTGTTTTATGTTGTAAAGTTGTTAGCTTGTAACGATGTAATGTTAATAAATAAATTTATAAATCTCACAAAAAAAAAAAAAAATACACGAAGCGCGTCCTTCCGGCTCATAAGTTTTGGAACTCAGGATTGCGTTCGCGCTAACGTGACGAATTGTCAATAAAAAAAAAATGCGGCTGCTTTCGACCGAAAAGTATGATTTTGTGTGTGTTGGGATAAGAACCGAATGCGAATTCTGCCATGCGCCTACATTATATGGGCGCCAACGGCCATACCATGTTGAGTACACCGGTTCTCGTCCGATCACCGAAGTTAAGCAACATCGGGCGTGGTTAGTACTTGGATGGGTGACCACCTGGGAACACCACGTGCTGTTGGCTCCCTTTCATTTACCTTTTTTTTTTTATACCGCCCTCTTTCCATACCACCGTTCTGTTGTGACAAAGATTCTTGCTTAAGCATTTTAATCTACTGTAATGACCATAAGGTGCGAAATTGCAGTAAATATCTCAGTTTGAGGGAGAATGTGCTAACCAAGTTCGCCAGGAAGTCTTTGAAAACGACAAAACAGTACGAATCGGCAGATGTGTTCTGAAATACGTCAGCGCCTGTTGTTGTGTAGCGGTGTACAATTCCTACTTCGATATGTAATTATAAATTTATTCCTCAGTCGTCTCGTCTCGTCTCGTCATCTCCTGCAGACGTTTCTTGTGCTTGCGCTGTTATATGGGCCACGACCCGAGCGGCAGCGAGCGGCAGTCGAGCAAAGTCGGGACAAGTCGGGACGGGGACAGGGACAGCGATAGGAATGGTGCGAATGCACTGCAAATTACGCAAACACCTCGTCTGAGGCGAGGCGAGGAAGCTCACATCGCCAGCAGTGGCGCCCTCCAACAACACTCTGCCACACCCCGCACAGGCCATACGCCGGTCGGCCGCGCGCCAGCCCTCCTGCGCTGGACACCAGGGACAAGATGCGTCTTCCGCGAGTGTCGAAGGCTGCACGCGCCAAGCGGATGACAGGAGGTGCAACGAGAAGCTGCGCGTCTCACACACACGGCGGCGCGCCCGCTAATTCGGCAGTCGCTCTGCTGGCACGTCGGATTGCAGAAGGAAGTGCTTACAATTACAATTCTGTTCGTGTTTTATGTTGTAAAGTTGTTAGCTTGTAACGATGTAATGTTAATAAATAAATTTATAAATCTCACAAAAAAAAAAAAAATACACGAAGCGCGTCCTTCCGGCTCATAAGTTTTGGAACTCAGGATTGCGTTCGCGCTAACGTGACGAATTGTCAATAAAAAAAAAATGCGGCTGCTTTCGACCGAAAAGTATGATTTTGTGTGTGTTGGGATAAGAACCGAATGCGAATTCTGCCATGCGCCTACATTATATGGGCGCCAACGGCCATACCATGTTGAGTACACCGGTTCTCGTCCGATCACCGAAGTTAAGCAACATCGGGCGTGGTTAGTACTTGGATGGGTGACCACCTGGGAACACCACGTGCTGTTGGCTCCCTTTCATTTACCTTTTTTTTTTTTTATACCGCCCTCTTTCCATACCACCGTTCTGTTGTGACAAAGATTCTTGCTTAAGCATTTTAATCTACTGTAATGACCATAAGGTGCGAAATTGCAGTAAATATCTCAGTTTGAGGGAGAATGTGCTAACCAAGTTCGCCAGGAAGTCTTTGAAAACGACAAAACAGTACGAATCGGCAGATGTGTTCTGAAATACGTCAGCGCCTGTTGTTGTGTAGCGGTGTACAATTCCTACTTCGATATGTAATTATAAATTTATTCCTCAGTCGTCTCGTCTCGTCTCGTCATCTCCTGCAGACGTTTCTTGTGCTTGCGCTGTTATATGGGCCACGACCCGAGCGGCAGCGAGCGGCAGTCGAGCAAAGTCGGGACAAGTCGGGACGGGGACAGGGACAGCGATAGGAATGGTGCGAATGCACTGCAAATTACGCAAACACCTCGTCTGAGGCGAGGCGAGGAAGCTCACATCGCCAGCAGTGGCGCCCTCCAACAACACTCTGCCACACCCCGCACAGGCCATACGCCGGTCGGCCGCGCGCCAGCCCTCCTGCGCTGGACACCAGGGACAAGATGCGTCTTCCGCGAGTGTCGAAGGCTGCACGCGCCAAGCGGATGACAGGAGGTGCAACGAGAAGCTGCGCGTCTCACACACACGGCGGCGCGCCCGCTAATTCGGCAGTCGCTCTGCTGGCACGTCGGATTGCAGAAGGAAGTGCTTACAATTACAATTCTGTTCGTGTTTTATGTTGTAAAGTTGTTAGCTTGTAACGATGTAATGTTAATAAATAAATTTATAAATCTCACAAAAAAAAAAAAAAATACACGAAGCGCGTCCTTCCGGCTCATAAGTTTTGGAACTCAGGATTGCGTTCGCGCTAACGTGACGAATTGTCAATAAAAAAAAATGCGGCTGCTTTCGACCGAAAAGTATGATTTTGTGTGTGTTGGGATAAGAACCGAATGCGAATTCTGCCATGCGCCTACATTATATGGGCGCCAACGGCCATACCATGTTGAGTACACCGGTTCTCGTCCGATCACCGAAGTTAAGCAACATCGGGCGTGGTTAGTACTTGGATGGGTGACCACCTGGGAACACCACGTGCTGTTGGCTCCCTTTCATTTACCTTTTTTTTTTTATACCGCCCTCTTTCCATACCACCGTTCTGTTGTGACAAAGATTCTTGCTTAAGCATTTTAATCTACTGTAATGACCATAAGGTGCGAAATTGCAGTAAATATCTCAGTTTGAGGGAGAATGTGCTAACCAAGTTCGCCAGGAAGTCTTTGAAAACGACAAAACAGTACGAATCGGCAGATGTGTTCTGAAATACGTCAGCGCCTGTTGTTGTGTAGCGGTGTACAATTCCTACTTCGATATGTAATTATAAATTTATTCCTCAGTCGTCTCGTCTCGTCTCGTCATCTCCTGCAGACGTTTCTTGTGCTTGCGCTGTTATATGGGCCACGACCCGAGCGGCAGCGAGCGGCAGTCGAGCAAAGTCGGGACAAGTCGGGACGGGGACAGGGACAGCGATAGGAATGGTGCGAATGCACTGCAAATTACGCAAACACCTCGTCTGAGGCGAGGCGAGGAAGCTCACATCGCCAGCAGTGGCGCCCTCCAACAACACTCTGCCACACCCCGCACAGGCCATACGCCGGTCGGCCGCGCGCCAGCCCTCCTGCGCTGGACACCAGGGACAAGATGCGTCTTCCGCGAGTGTCGAAGGCTGCACGCGCCAAGCGGATGACAGGAGGTGCAACGAGAAGCTGCGCGTCTCACACACACGGCGGCGCGCCCGCTAATTCGGCAGTCGCTCTGCTGGCACGTCGGATTGCAGAAGGAAGTGCTTACAATTACAATTCTGTTCGTGTTTTATGTTGTAAAGTTGTTAGCTTGTAACGATGTAATGTTAATAAATAAATTTATAAATCTCACAAAAAAAAAAAATACACGAAGCGCGTCCTTCCGGCTCATAAGTTTTGGAACTCAGGATTGCGTTCGCGCTAACGTGACGAATTGTCAATAAAAAAAAAATGCGGCTGCTTTCGACCGAAAAGTATGATTTT